>NC_044918.1:31657346-31662202 GCF_003576645.1 Ipomoea triloba
AGGTCCAAGAGTAACAGCATCACTCTTATCGCTCCAGCATAATGGACTTCGACACTTCTGTCCATATAATGCTTCGTAAGGAGCCATTCTTATAGTGGCATGATAGCTGTTATTGTATGAGAATTCAATTAGATCCAACTGCTCATCCCACGAGCCCTGAAAGTCGAGTGCACAACCTCTGAGCATATCTTCCAAGGTTTGGATTGTTCGTTCCGTCTGACCATCAGTGGCCGGATGAAAGGCAGTGCTCATCTTAAGCTGTGTACCCATGGCTGCCTGTAATGTTTCCCAAAATCTTGATAGGAACCGTGAATCTCGGTCGGAAATAATATCGCGTGCTATCCCGTGATACTTAACCACATACTTGATGTAAGCCCTTGCCATTTTCTCCATTGACCAAGTTTTGTTCATCGGAATAAATCTTGCTGTCTTGGTTAACCGATCAACAACAACCCACACTTGGTCATTTCCAGCTCTTGTCCTTGGTAATCCTCCCACAAAGTCCATGGAGATTGAGTCCCACTTCCATTGAGGAATCTCCAACGGTTGTAGCAACCCCTTCGGCTTACTTCTCTCTGCCTTAACCTTTTGGCAATTCAAACATCTAGCAACAAACTCCGCAATATCCTTCTTCATGCCCATCCACCAGAAATTTTGCCTCAGATCTTTGTACAGTTTGTCTCCTCCTGGATGAACGGAATAAGGTGTGTTGTGACCTTCTTTCATCAATTGGTTCATTAATTCCTTACAACTAGCAGGTATGATCCATCTGCCTTTGAATCTCATGCTCCCGTCCGAGTGCAATTCAAATGGACCTTGTTTCCCATCCACCATTTTCTCTTCGATATTCCTTATCCAGTCATCCTCCCCTTGGGCTTGTTTGATCTCTTCAAAAAGTGCTGGAGTGACCGTTAGGTAATATAGCTTCATCTCTTGGTCTGTCTGGCCACGCATTGTTATTTCCAGATTGAGTTTCTGAAAATCCTTGCATAATTGTTCCGGTAATACCCAGAGAGCGTGATTTGGCTTTCGGCTCAAAGCGTCTGCTACCTTGTTTGCTTTACCCTCTTGGTATTGGATTTCCAGATCGTAGTCCTTGATTAACTCCAACCATCTCCTTTGTCTTAAGTTAAGATCCCTTTGAGTGAAGATGTACTTCGAACTCTGATGATCCGTAAAGATCTTGCAAGTAATTCCATAAAGATAATGTCGCCAGATTTTGAGGGCAAACACCACAGCTGCTAGTTCCAGATCGTGGGTTGGGTAATTAGCCTCATGTGGTTTTAGTTGACGAGAGGCGTAAGCTATTACCCTTCCATGTTGCATCAAGACACATCCCAGTCCCTTGTGAGACGCATCTGTGTATAACTCATAGCCTTCCGTTCCCACGGGTAAGGTTAACACTGGGGCAGTTGTTAACCTCTTCTTGAGTTCCTGAAACGCATACTCGCATTCTCCACTCCAACTATATTTGGTAGTCTTCTTGAGCAGATTGGTCAAAGGTCTTGCTATCTTTGAGAAATCCTGGACAAATCTCCTGTAATATCCTGCCAATCCCAAGAAACTCCGGACTTCTGTAACCGATTTGGGTGGCTCCCATTCCATTACGGCTCTTATCTTAGTTGGATCCACCGCTATTCCTTCCCTGGTGATTATGTGACCTAAGAATGCCACTTCCTCTTTCCAAAATTCGCACTTTGAAAGTTTTGCGTAAAGTTTCTTTTCCCTCAATGTTTGTAGCGTTATCCTAAGATGCTCCTCATGCTCTTCTGGGGTCTTAGAGTAAACCAAGATGTCATCTATGAAGACCACAATAAACTTGTCCAGGTATGGAAGGAAAATCCTGTTCATCAAGTCCATGAAAGTTCCTGGTGCGTTGGTCACTCCGAACGGCATAACTGTGAATTCGTAGTGCCCATACCTAGTCCGGAATGCGGTTTTGGAAATATCCTGTTCCGCGACTCGCACTTGATGATACCCTGACCGTAGATCAATCTTTGAAAACACGCCCGCTCCCCTCAATTGATCAAACAGATCGTCGATCCTGGGCAATGGGTACTTGTTCTTCACCGTGACTCGATTAAGCTCTCTATAGTCAATGCACAGTCTTAGGCTTCCATCCTTTTTCCTCACAAACAGTACCGGTGCGCCCCAAGGTGACACACTGGGTCTAATAAATCCTTTCTCCAATAACTCTGCCAGTTGAGCCTTCAACTCTTCCATCTCCTTCGGTGCCATTCGATAAGGCGCCTTCGAGACTGGTGCGGTCCCTGGTACGAGGTCGATGGTAAATTCCACTTCCCTTTCCGGTGGCATTTCCGTGAGGTCATCTGGGAAAACATCGGGAAATTCACGCACCACCGGGATTTGACTTAGTTCCGGTTCTTCCACTCCAGCTTCTTCCATCAAACAGAGGTACACTTCACACCCCTTGCGAGCGTACTTTATCAGTCTCTGTAGCGTCATCAACTTTGGTTCAGGTTGTCTTTCCATTTCCCGATAGGACATTCTCCTTCCCTTCGGTCCTCGCAGGACAACCTTTCGTTCACTGCATACTATCTGAGCTTTATGTTTATCCAGCCAGTCCATTCCCAGTATCACATCAATACCCTCTAGATCGAAACGAATAAGGTTTCCGGGACAGTTGGATCCCTCTATTTCTATGGTGATATTGTCATATCCCTCCTTACAGGCCACTACTATTCCCGAGGCCGTTCTTACATTCAAATCTAACTCGATAGTAGGCCTTAACTTTAGTCTATCCGCAAATGTAGAGGATATAAACGAATTAGTAGCTCCTGTATCGAACAATACTAAGCCAGGTACTGAGTTAATAAGGAATGTACCAGTCACAACATCGCTAGCCTGCGCCTGCTTGCTGTTAACGACGTAGATCTTGCCCTGGTTCACTGCGCTACTCGCTCCCACTGGTGCTTTCCCTTTGTTGGTGGGGTCGCTACTCGCTCCCACTGGTGCTTTCCCTTTGTTGGTGGGGTTTGGAGCTGCGTTGGCCGGCCTCCCTCGGTTTCCCTGTTGAGAGTTGCCTGCGTTGGCCGGCCTCCCTCGGTTTCCCTGTTGAGAGTTGCCTCCTCCATTTCGCCTCCCTCGGTTTCCCTGTTGAGAGTTGCCTCCTCCATTTCTTGTCCCTCGGTTTCCCTGTTGAGAGTTGCCTCCTCCATTTCTTGCCTCCGCGGGCCTCTGGCTGGTGTTCCCACCGAACCCTCCTCTTTGGTTGTTTCTCTGAGAGGGGTCCCGGTAATTGTCTGTTCTGGTTTGGCACTCGTAGTACTTGTGCCCCAGAAATCCGCACTTAAAGCATCTGATTTTCTCCCCTTGGCAATTTTCTCCAAGGTGATCTCGTCCACACCTCCGGCAAGCTGAACCTCTCCTTTGATTCATTCCTCCTTTCCTTTCCCCTTGCATGGGATTAAACCTTCCCTGGTTGGTTTTCTTGTTGTCTGCCTTGAGTTTCCCTTGTCTATCATCCACCTTCTTCTTGTTCTTACTGTACACCTCCTGTTGATCCAGGTACACTTGGTAGTGATCGGATGCTCTGTCGTATGCCTCTTTGAGTGTAGTGCACATAAACGGTGCAATCGCACTCCTCACCGCCCAATCCAGTCCGCGTACGAACCTCCTTGCCTTGCTGGCTTCGTCAGGCACAATACTCTGAGCAAACCTCATCAGCTCCACGTACTGTTCGTAATAGGCCTGCACCGTTGTTCCCTTCTGTTTCAGCCGCAGGAATTCCTCACACTTGATTCCCTTAATTCTTTCTGTATAGAATTGTCCTCTCAGTTCTTCCTTGAATTCTTCCCAGCCAAAGTCTGGCTCTTGCAGCAAGTCAGGCCCAGCTGTTGACCACCAGTTGTCTGCCGCTTTCGTCAGATAGTACACGGCAGAGGATACTCTCTGATTTGCAGGGCAGTCGACTGCATCGAGCAGCTTGTCAAATGTCCTGATCCATTCCTCCAAGATTACCGGGTCTTCCTCACCCGCATAATATGGTGGCTGCCGGCTCGCTATGGCCTTTGCAAAGTCGACTCGCGGCTGCCTGTTATGTTGATTCTGGACTTGTTGAGCCATCATGAATCCCGCCATTTGTTCCATTGCGAGAGCCATACGATCCATTGCTGGTATCTCGTCGCCCTGACCGACAGGTACATTTCGTCTAGGCGGCATCTTCACCAAACGACAGTTTCAAGTTAGTTCTTTGAAGCATAAAGCTTTTAAGGAGTTAGCTAGCTACGTTGTTAGTATAGCAGCTACTTAAGTACTATCCAGAAATCCCTAACATTCACCTTGTTAGGCTCATCAACCAAGTAACTCCACTATGGCATAATAGTTAGGAACGCACTATACTATCGTGCTTACTCATAACAATCATAAGCAATGATTAACGCACATAAAGTCACACAAGCATTAATCAAGCATTATAGAGTCAGGAGATCTCCCGAAATACAGATGATGGAGTGCCCCTTCTTGACGCTGCCTGGTCTCCAGCTCCGCTCCAGAACTCATACTTAGGCTCGGTCTTAGCAAAATTAGGCTGACTCAAACTTGGGTTCTGAAAATCGAATTCTCCGAATCTCAAACCTAGACCTACAACGAGGCCATACAACCTAGGTTTCGACCTAACTCCCAAAAGTTCAACCTAGGCTCTGATACCACTTTGTAACACCCCGGACCTACATTCCCGTACATCCGAGGCGTTACCGCCACACCTGGAGAGAGAGTTCTATCGTTCCTCGATAGACCTCACTCTAGGTGCACAGGCTAAAGGAGTTATTCTCATCACAACAACCACTCAACAGATCTTACAATTTTCAGACATGTTAATAGATGAAGCTTCATTA
>NC_044918.1:31664513-31688186 GCF_003576645.1 Ipomoea triloba
AATAAAATTGGAGTTTTACCGAATATCTTGGAGGTTTGTGTGGAGATCTTGGCTATGGAAGGTTGGAGCTTTGATGAAGAAGATGATGAAAATTCACTCTCTCTCTTTCTTGAAGGATTTTCGGCCAAGCTAGGGGGAAAGGAGAAGAAAATTTGGATTTTTATGGTCTTGGTCAAAGGTTGACTAGTCCACCCCTCTTTGGATAAGATCTAACCTAAAAATGAATAAAATAATCTAAAACATCTCAACTTAGACTGCTTGGGATTAAATCAGATAAATTCTCGGTAGAAACTAATTTAATTCAACAATTTTCGAACCCAAAAATTAATTCCAGTCTAAAACTCAAACTTGGGCTAGGTTCGGTATCCTGCGAAATTTCGCGATGTACGATCACAAATAAATTTTGGCTGCTATGGGCTAATCTAATAAAATAGGAAATTCCAGAATAATAGTATGGTGTCTAAAAATCCATTTCTTAGGTCAAACGGGTTCGAATACTAGTTCCTAAAATTATTACGGTTCGTGACCGGGACGTACGATCGCAACTTATTACTAACTGTCCTTACTTATAATAATTCTTTTGAAGCATCTGGAGATCATCTCATGGATGTTATAGCCTCAAGAAATATTTTTCGAACCTTAATTTTACTGAAATAGGTGGGGGGTTACACACTAGGGGGTTTAATAACTTCCCTGTTATTTTGAGGAGTGAGCAGTGACTTGAAAGCTGACTCACTAGGGAGCCCATAAAACTCCCTGTTTATGAGCATTTATTTTTGAGAACTTGTAAATAATTCATTTGGTACCCATTTATCCTTGACGATATGTATATATCAAGTGTTGATGTTTTGAGAAATTCTGAAATGTATTGTTGTAAGAATCTCTATTCGAAAGAGGATAATTGAGAGGTTGGAATTCTCTCTTTGGTTATTATTTTATGAACTTGGAAGTGATTCTTTTGATTTGGAAATTGTTGGTGGTTACTTAAGGATTTAAAATATCTCTTTGGTGAATATATTATGATTTAAAGAAATTTGAGTATTGATGGTATTATGAAATGTCTTAAGGAATTGATTATATGAAAATGTTGAGATACAGGTTATATGGAGAATATTGAGAAAAGAGTGGTTGAATGGATTTGGATTATGGATAGGCAATGCCTTGATCTCCTAGGAATTTTGTGGGTATATTTATATATACTTTAATGTGTGACTTTGTAACCCCTCGGTTTTTCAGACAAAGTTAAAGTTCGAAAATATTTTTTTAAGCTATGATATTTATGAGATGAGTTCTCGGTACTTCAGAAGGATTTTTATAAGTGAGACTAGTTATTAGTAAGCTGCGATCTACGTACCGGTCACGAACCGTAAAATTTGTAAGGATGTATATACAATTCGAATTTTCCTAGAGAATGGATTATTAAGCATGATACGATTAAGCGTGAACTTCCTACTCAGTTCAGTGAAGATTAGACGAACTGTAAGAGTGAAATTTGTTACGGACCTCGTACCTACATTTCGCGAGATACCGAAAAATTCCCGGTTTTTGTGGTTAAGGACGGGATTATTTTTAGAATAATTTTGGTATTAAAAATTTCCCGAATTAAGCTATTTTCCATCAAAGATTTATCTGATTTAATCCCTAACTGTCTAGAAAATCCATTCTTCAAAAATATCATAAATTAAAATAATAATTATCTTTGGATAAGAATGCATTAAACTTGATCTCCAAGCTTGGGAAAATCCACCTTGGCCGAAATTTATTAAGGAGAGAGGAGAGAGAGAGTCTTGATCATCATTGTTCTTCACCATTGTAAATTTTCTAAGAACTCCATAGCCAAGAATCATAAGTAAAAATCCTTCAAGTCCTCAACACTAGGTAAGTTTTATGAATATTTGGTTAGAACTCTCTTTAAGACTTAATTATAAACTAAGAAATCTTGGATTTTATTGTTATTACGGTGAAATTTATTTAGGGATTTTCGGTGGATTTTGGAGATAAGGAACCCAACACTTCTTAAGGTTAAAAAGCTTCAAGCAAGGTAAGAAATCCCTTCAGTNCTGTAAGAGAGGACGCCTCAGCGGACGCGCGTCCAGCGTGCGTCCACTGACGTCCAGATTTTTGGGAAAAATTAAAGGGAAATGCCGTAGGAGTGGACGCCCAGATGGACGCGCGTCCACCCTGCGTCCACTGACGTCCAGAATGTTCAAATCAGTATTTTCAGTCCAAAAAGTTTGGGTATGATGTCAAGCTATGTCTAAATTATTTTCAACTGTATTATTTTTGGTTAAATGTTTACGTATGCTTGCGTCATAATTTTTGAAAGGCCTATGGGCAAACAAGCTTGATTTTTGAGGAAATAAATGTTTTGAGAAATGAAAAGAAAATACTAATCACGTACATGAAAGATGTTTTGGAAATCTTAGTTTCTGGATATGTTGCAGAGAAATTGAGAAAGGGACCTACGGGAGGGCTTAATTGCCATGGCCCGGGGTTGGAACAAGGTGGGGACCTACGGGAGGGCTTAAATGCTACTACCCGAGGTTGGAATAAGGTTGGACCTTCGGGAGGGCTGGAGTGCCATGGCCCGAGGTTGGGATAAGGAGACCTACGGGAAGGCTGGAGCATGCCATGGCCCAAGGTTTGAGAAAAGGGGAATTGAGAAATGATTATTATACTGAGCTGCGGTTCAGAGAATTAGAGCTGCGGTTCTAATTGAGAATGTCACGTGCTTATCCAGGGGGAAACTAAGTAATTAATTATGGAAATTATTGATATACTGAGCTACGGTTCAGATGATTAAAATAATTAGAGCTGCGGTTCTAATTGAAAAGATGAATGATATACTGAGCTGCGGTTCAGATGTTTAAAAGAATTAGAGCTGCGGTTCTAATCGATAATGAGTAATTCTTGAAAAAGGAAAGTTTATGAACTTGTCAAAATATATGTGAATATATTTTGGTTTGACGAGTTAAATTACTATTCTAATATGAAGGAAAAATTATATGTAATTCCTTTAAATATATTCTGTTATGCTATCTTTGGATTGTTTGATTTCAGGTACACTTCCAAAGTATGGGTAAAAACTCTATAAGCTTTTGTATTGATATCATATTTTAAAAACCTTTGTCTACGCTTAAGTGACAATGGATTTCCTTACTTAGCCGTCGCGCTAACTACACTTCATTGTGTCTATTATCAGATGCAGTCTAGCATGGGCTCAGGTAGCCGATGAGCTCTGAATAGGATGGAGGTTGAGGTTGAGATCCTAGAATAGACACCCTGGAAGAATTATGTCCACTTGTATTAAGTTGGACTTTGGATTTATTTTGATGTTGTAAGTTTAGCCTGTGCGTTTGGGTATAGAAGAGATACCTAAGCGTGGCGGTAACACCCAGTTTTCTGCTGGTTAAACGCTTCCGCAATGTATTGTATCATTAGGATTTTGTAATAAATCCAAGATGTGAAAATTGGGGTGTTACAGACTTCCTCAAGTTACATTTTAATTGGTTGAAATTTATTGATATTAGTGAGAATAAAATTACTTAAGGGGTTATTGAATGTGCTAATTACATGCTCCTATGTGTTATGTGCTATGTGCAAAACGTTTTACGGGGTGGAGTAAGTCTTACCAGTCGTCGTGCTGACTTTGTTTCCCCTTTAGTTAATTTTGCAGGTGATGATTGCATGATTTTGGAGCATGAGAGCAATTTACACCCTTCTAGATTAGTATTTGGAGTTTTATTTTATTAGATAATCTAGAGCTTGTAATTAAAAGAAATGTATTTAGTTCATTGTACTAGTATAAATTATTGGTTATTTTTAGTAGTTGTTTTAGCCTGTGCGTTTAGATATAAGTTGTATCTAAACGTGGCGGTAGCATCCCTATTTTCTGTAGTTTTGGTTTTGAGCTTCTGCAATTATAAGATATTTTAATTAAATAAATCCCGTTCTAATAAAATATTATGGTTTGGAAAATGGGGGTGTTACACCATAGGTCAAGTCCACTGCCAACCGATGAGTTATTATGGATCGGTATACCCCTGGAATGTCCTCAAGTCCCCATGCAAAGATTTTCTTATACTCCCTCAGCACTCGTACTACCAACTCCTTGACAGCCTCTAGTAGACCTTTGCCGATCCTCGCCCGTCTTTCAGGGTGGGTCGGATCAATCTCTATTTCTTCTAACTCGACCGCTGGTTCGGGTCATTCCAGAGTTCGTTCAACCACGTTCTCCTTCTTAGTGATGGTATGGATTCGCAGGTCGGACTTTCCTATCTTGCGACAAGACTGTAGGTAACAATCACGAGCTACCTTCTGATCGCTCCGTACCACTCCGACCCCCATAGGCGTTCAAAACTTCATGCACAGATGTTTCAACGATATCAAGGCTCCTAGGTTTTCCAATCTCGGTCTCCCCAAAATCGCGTTATGAGAGCATTCCAGTTGGACGACCACAAATTCCATCTCCACAGTAGTGATCTTCGGGTAGGTGCCTAACTCGACCAACAACTTTATAGAACCCTCGGCCTCGATCGAATCACCGGTGAACCCGACCAAAGGAGTCATGACCGGCCTAAGGATATCTTTGTCTAATCCCAGTTTATCAAAAGTATCCAGGTAAAGCACGTTAACACTGCTACCAGTATCAACCAATACTCGCCTGACAACGGTACCGACTATGTCCATAGCTATGACTAAGGCATCCCTATGAGGTCCTTCGCCCAAGGGTAGGTCGTCATCCGTGAAAGTGATCGGCTCTCGACATGCTCTTTTTACTTGCTCTGCACGTCCATAGATAGCTCTGACATACAATTGTCGAGCCCAAGCTTTCCTCGACCCGGCCGAATCACCCCCTTCTGGTCCTCCGACAATCATGTTGATGACATTTTTTCCTTACCACTTGTCTTCCTTCTCCTCTAAAGCAGGTTGTTTTCCCTTATCGCGATTACCCTCTCCGACTTTACTCGGGTTTCCACGCTGCCAAGGCAGACCCTGACGCCACTAACTTGGTGTACTCTTTTGTATAATGGCCTCCATTTCTTTATTCAAAAAATCACATTCCTCTGTCGAGTGGGTGGTCGACCGATGCAGCCAGCAAAACTTGCCAGTTCTTAAAATCGGCCTAGTGGTTTGGGGTGTGTTTGTCGGTCGTTCCTCAATTTGAGGCTGAGCTTGGATTTCTTGGACTGCGATCGGCTATTGGCGAAACGGTGGGACACCCGCTTTTTCAGGGTTCCGACCCGTCTCCTATCGGCCTAGTCTACTCTTATCAAACCTTCCGGTGCGTGGCTCCTCTAGACGAGGCTTCTTGGTTCGTGACAACCCTCTTTCCTGGATCCTTTTCCACCTTATCGCGTCCTCAGCATCAGCGTGTCGATTGGCCCTTTGAATAGCTTGAGCTTATGAACTCGGCCACTCAATATGGAGGTTGGTATACAGCTTTCCCAACCTTAGATTCTCCATGAACAAGATTAGCATCGTCTTGTCATCCAGATCGTCTACCGCGTGAACCTCTTTCTACCACCTTGCCAGGAACGACCTAAGTGATTCAGTGGGATCCTGCTTAATCCCAGATAGGTACATAAAGTTCTTCTTAGGACGTAAGTAGGCGACATAATTGGTCAAGAAGAGCTCGGCCAATTGGGTGAAACTGTTCACAGAATCCTCGGGTAATTTCATGCACCACCTTTGCGCAGAACCAGTTAGAGTTGTTAGGAAGGCCTTACACATCAATGGGTCCTCGGCTCCATGAATCTGCATCCGAGCTTGGAAGCTAAGCAGGTGCTCCCGAGGATCTCCGATTCCATCGTATGTCAAGTTCTCAGGTAACTTAAACTTTGTTGAGGTCCGAAAGGCCATAATCTCTGGAGAGAAGAGGCACGCTCTTAAGAAAGACTGAGCGTCACCAGAATTCCCATTCACTTGGTTTTGTAAATCTCGAACTTGCCAAGCTAATGCAGCAACGTCCTCCGGCCTTCGACCTCGGCCAGGGGACTCCTCACTGCTCTCATGGACTGTGTGTTCCTCAATTTGTCTCTAAACCTCATCATACCGTCGTTCCCGCCTATTTCTAGACTCATTAGGGGCGACCCCCCTCAGATCCTCATCACCCGGCACATCCTTGTTCCTCAGCTTGTCAAAGACGGACTGACGCTGTCCTCTCGACGGAGATCGGTGCGAAGCGGCCGACCTTTCTTGGACCACCAGTCAGACGGACCTTGATGGCTGGACCACTGGAGGCCTGTCTCTTTCGCAAAGGCGCACCTCTCGCTCGTAAATGTCTGCCAGTCGAGTAAGCGCTCCCAGAATTCCCGGTTGCTCGGGTTGATCTGGCACAACCGACGGAGGAGGCAATGGCGCCTCTCCGACTTGAACCCTATTAGCTGGTGGGTCCTCCACCCACACTTGCTCACTTTGAGCACGAGAGTGATTGAGTTGTTTTCCCATATCGCCATTACGGGGTCGGGATAACTGATCTCGCAGATCCCTTCCCTGAGATACAGTCTGTCCAGCAATGCAGTTCACTTGCACATAAACTTGTGTTCTTCCTTGTCTTTGACCTTGCCGACTCCTGGTAGTCACCATTGCTTCGTACCTCTTACTTTCTCATTCAGCTAGAGACCACACAACCTTTTGATTGATCTCCACAAACGGCGCCAATGTTGGTTTTATCTCCCACAGAATGGTCAAACGGCAGGCCAACATCACCGGAAAATCGACTAACACTTGATCAGAAACTAGAGTGACTTTTCAGCCCTCTTTGTATTACGAATTGCTTTTGAGTACAATGAATTGCTTATGCCTCTCCCGAGATCTAGAACCCCTATTTATACAAGCTAAGAGGGGTTTCTCCCTTAGGAAACTTCTAAACTACTTTAAGAACTCATTCCTTATTACATTTAGGCACTTTCCTAATCTATCTCGACATTCCTTCTGTACTTCCCGCTTTCCGCTGCCAAAATTCTTTAGGAAACCTTCATAACTGCCTGTCTTGCACCGCCCTTCTAACACCACCCTACACGCCTCGACCCCTCCTAGGTTGGTCCGGTCCGACTTACCTTCTTCTTACTTCTTTAGCCCGACCTTTCCTCCATGGTAATTAACTGTTTTAATAGTTATGTTCAATCACTCTCAGTCTATGATCTTCAGCTGCCTTGTCACCTTCTCGGTGACCCCTCGATCGACCGACTTATCGTCGATCGATCTTCGCTGTGTCATCATATCTTCCTTCGAGCCTTCTCTCCTTCTGTATTGGTCGTCCCTTCTTCCTGCGTCGAGCTCTTGGTACCGAGCCTTAGTGTGACACCCCTAACTTTTTACGCTAAGATAGGCATAGACTTAACATAAAAGCTAGCAATCTCAGAACTAACAATATAACAAAGCGGAAGCATACTAATACTCAAACGGGTGTCATGCCACATCTAGAAAATCCAACTCTAGATGCATAGGCTAAAATCCATAATCATGATCCATAAAGTAAAGATAGCTGTAATAGTCAAAATGAAATACATAAACTAAGGCACACAGGCCCGAAAATGTCTAAAACAGTTCACTAGTCTAAGCATAACATAAGCAGGTCTATCTCTATCGCGCTCTCAGCTCAGACTACTCCATACCTGGAAAAGAGTTTAGGAAAACATTAGCAAAGGAATGCTAAGCAACCACTCACACTCGTGAGAAATACATAGTACAGTATGGTTTGTAAATAGGTTTACACACACGTATAGAATATACGCACCAACGAAACTGTTCTTTATTTAAATCAGAGGACTCAACAATCCACAAGCTGAATGAATCCCAAACCAAAGACACTTCCAAGTGAAACCAATATCCAACACGAATGCATAAGACAACAAGTCTATAACAAGATACTAACTGAATCACAAGTTCAACCGAATAACCACAAATGAAACCAACCAAACACAATACCGAGGATAAGACCCAAACCACAATCACCAAACCACCATACCAATCCACCATACCAATATCACAACACAAAGGCATAAAGCCCAACCACAGAGGCACGAAGCCCATTACCACAGAGGCATACAATGCCCATTACCACAGAGGCGCAAAGCCCAACCACAGAGGCATAGAATGCCCAATCACAGAGGCGCAAAGCCCAACCACAGAGGCATAAAGCCCAACCACAGAGGCATAGAATGCCCATTACCACAGAGGCACAAAGCCCGACCATAGAGGCATACAATGCCCATTACCATAGAGGCACAAAGCCCAAACACATAGGCATACAATGCCCAAACACAGAGGCATGCAATGCCCAAACATTTCCTCTCATAATACCAACCACAAGTAAACAATAATTCCACCAACCACTTCCTAAGGTTATTAAAGACTCAATAAGCCAAGAGATACTCATAAGGACTCAAGGTCTCCACATACCAAACTTGGATTCATTCCCAAAGGAATTACTCCACCAACAGTGCTCAACTCAGGATATGAACACAATACATACTCAGGATAATAACCAAGGATTCAACCAATAATACTAACTCAATAAGTCAAGATAAATGACCAAAGATCATGAATAAATACTCAAGAATCAAGGTGGAATACTCAACAATATGTTCAGGACACATTCCAGAATCAAAGATGAAGAAACAGAGTCAACAGACCAATAAAATAACTACTGGAACATAACCAGAAATGAACTAACGGAACGGACTGGCGGAATGCCACGGTCCGCCACCCTGATCCGCACGAAGGCCGCGGAGGGGATCCACGGATCGCACCTCACCGCCGCACCATACCGCCATGTTCATGAGGTATACCGCCACTCACTTCCGCAAGAACAACTCGCCACCCAGATTACACACAATCCAACCAGGCACGAAGCGATGATCAATAAACCATTCCAGAATACGAAATATGTTTAGATTGCATAGATTACACATCTCAGAGGCCAACTAATACATGGAATCCATAACAATAAATACTCATACTCATCACAATGAAATGATAATGAATACAAGTCCAATAATCTACAAGATAGGTTCACAATCCAACAAAACAAAGGCTAATACACCAAGAAATTCACAAGATTCCAAACACCAAATAATATTCATAGATTCATGAGTGAAAGTAGGTTTTAGTGTAACATGGAAGATTACCTCTTGAAGCTTATTAATCCCAAAAGCAATCATCAATCCTAAGCTCATCCTAGCAACCATCACTTCTTGATCATCTATCAACCCAAAACCCACCACAAGAAGAAAGAAAGAGTTCAACAAAAGGGGAGGAAATACAAGAAAATGTAGGATCTTACCATGGTCTTTCTTGAAGAACAATAAAAGAAGGATCTTTGCTTGAAATCTTGAAGATGAAATGAAGGCCAATCTTTGAATGAGAAAAATGATGGGAATGGCGTGAAGAAGGGTAAGGGAAGAGAGAGAGTGGAATCTCTAGATAATGCTAAGTCTTGAATACATACCATAATACATATATACATATATGTATATATTAGGATGGAAGATTTAATAAAGAATGGGCTTAAATCTTTATATATAACAATTCTATGTACAAGAATAATTATTGGGCCAAATGATTCATCTCTTAAATAAATGAATACATAGAATAAGGAGAAAGCCCATAATATTAGGAATTAAATGTCTTAGAAACAATATATATATACTAGCATAAGGAATTGGGCTTTGGATTTGGAATGACCTTAGGAAGTATTCTTAATTCAAGAATTGGGCTCACAAGAAACAATGGATTTAATTTTAGAAAATAATCGTGGAGGGTAATTTCGGAATAATTTATTACGGGGTATCACACTTAGTCTATCCCCCATCAACATCCATTATTAAAGGAGATTAAAAAAATTATGATAATTATTTAAATTCATAGATTATTACACATAAAATTATGCTAATGGTTACTTTTGAATAAAATTTTAATAATTATGATAATTAAGAAATTAATTTACACATTATATTTTTATTAAACTGTTTTTTTATACTTCCCATAATATAGATTTTATCCAATCAATTAAGAAAATAATAGTACACATATTACACACATAATTAAAGGAAATTAAACATACACATATTACGTACATAATTAAAGGAAATTAAACATACACATATTACGTTCATAATTAAATGAAATTAAATATCCACATATTATTTTATCAAGAATAATATATACTCCTTAATTACCATAATTATTTAGATTACATGGACGTCAAAATTAGCATAATATTAATTAAGAATAATATATACTCATTAATTACCATATAGTAATCATAATAAAATGACATCATTTTTATTGGAATTAATGATAAACTTTTTCTTGCCCATATAGGAAATTAAACATAGACATATTACGGTAGGTAATAAATGGAAAATAAACATACACATATTACCCCATAATTAAAGGAAATTAAACATACACATATTATGTCAATATTACCAACCTGTATTTAACACTTTAATCTTACTATGGTAATTAAACATAGAGATTCCCATCAACAATTTGCCATGCTCTTCTATTTTTTAGACTTTTCCTAATATAATTTTTAAGTTACCAATTTCAACAATAATACACAAATCTTATAATTTCAAATAAATGTACACTTTCAAATATTAGAATTGTTTATAATTTCATCATTAGTTTTATTATTACTAGTATATATAATAATAGAAGTGATTGTCCAAGTTTTCCTGCCCAAACTTAGGGACATTTTAGTAATATAACCATTGGACAAAAATTTCATTTAGAATTAGTATTTAAAAACTTTAAGGAATTAAGCATTTAATTGACTAATTAAAGAATTAAGGAATTAATTGCATAAATATTAGCATAATTAACTAATAATTATTATGGTAATTAAGCTAATAATTATACAGATATTAGTATATAGATATTACGTATAATTTTTGGGAATAGTATACTATAATATTATTAGGACATTTTTTCTCCTTTTATTATGATAATAATTAAGGAATTAATTGTATAAATATTAGTATAATTGTCTAATACATTATTATGGTAATTAAGTTATTAATTATGCATATATTAGTATACAGATATGACGTATAATTCCCAAGAATATTGTACTATAATATTATTAGCCCATTTTTCATCCTTTTATTACTATGCTAATTAAGGAATTAATTGCATAGAAATTAATATAATTGACTAATAATTATTATGGTAACTAAGCTAATAATTATACAGATATTATTATACATATATTACGTATAATTTCCGGGAATAGTGTTGATGGATATTATTCTCCAGTCACATTACTCTTACGGTGGCTGGTCCTGAACTGTGGAGTCAGGCCGAGACCGAACCGATCAAAGTCGATCAAGGCAACCTGGTCTACCGACCTTGCTTTTAACCGAGCACAACCGAAAGATAGCCTCGGAGAGGATTCTTTGGGATGAGCCTCACCGACCCTGCATGATCGGACCGGTTTCTAAGACCTTAGACCATTGCCGTGACTTTGGCCAGGAGTTGTTAGGCACTTGGCCTCTGGACTTCGAGCGATCACCTGACCCCGTGCATGGCCTCCACGCGGAACGCATGCCACAAGATAGGTAAATGTCCCCTATCACCCTATAAATTCTGCATTTATTACTAAAATGGGGACCTCTGACCCACTGTCACGTTGACCGAGCTATACCCTTCAATTTTATTAACGTTCCTGACCCAAAATCTAACACAGGCCGGTCTGGAATCATAGACTGTACAATACGCTTGTACCCGTATTATCAATAATAAATAATACCTTATCGTATTTCAACCTTTATACCTAATAGTATTTACATCATCATTTTGGCATTGTCGGTGGGGATCGGTACGAGACAAGCCGAATTTAGTACCTCTACCAATCTCTAACAAACGATGTATCCGTGTATGGATTTCTACTATGATCAAGAAGCCTGGAGAGCAGTCCAGACCTCCGATCTCGCCTCAGCTCACGAGTAGATCCCAACAACATGGCTGGGATGCCTCCGCTAGAGCCTGTCAACGTAGTCCAATAGGGGCCTACATTTCCCGCAGCTGTCGGTCAAATACCTTACTGGTACCCGATGTACCTAGTAAACTCGACATTTCAGTGGTGGCAAAACTCACCGAGATTCTACGTCCAAGCATATCCTTTTTAGCCGATGCCAACGGTCTACCCCCACCAACGCCTGTACCGATCTAGTCGGGAGCTACGAACGTTGGAGCAGTCAGGGTTGGGGGCCCGACCTTCGTCGGGCACAATTATAAAGAAGGGCACCATCGGTTAACCAGCGACTTCCCAACCAGTCTTGATGGCCTGCTCTGTCCAGGTTGGGTTCGGTAGAAAGACCGAATGCAACTGCCAAGAGGCCGGACCGAGAACCAGCATTTGATCAAATCACACCACCTGTGTGGCAAAGGCCGCGCCGGGACCCTCATAAGGTGGTCGAATGTTTGTAGACCTACCGGCTACAAGTCACATGGGATATTCGAGCGAGGTCAACTTGTCCCATTCTCGTAGGCGGAGGGAGCCTCAGGGCAACGCTCGGACCGGCCTTTCCCGAGGAATTCTAGATCAAGTTCGGCATGATTTCAACAAGTCGAAGCGAGAAAAAGGGGGCTCCCGATTTTTTGAGATGGAGACGACGCTGCTCCGAAACCCCGTTGCGCCGGAAATCATAGAACAACAATATTCCATTGATTTGCGCATCCCTGGGAGCAAGGATTACAGTGGGAAAACCGATCCCGAGAAACATATCAACTCTTACTATGGCAATATGTTAATGATGGGGGTGTCCGACGCAGTAATGTGCCGAGCATTTTATTCTACATTGTCGGGGAGGGTCGCTGATTGATTCAAGTTGCTAGAACCCGGATCTATCTTCAACTTTGTCGACCTAGCACGATAGTTCATACGGTGATTTGCAACCTCGAAAGCTATGAAAAAACATTTCACATACCTTAAGAAGGCTAAGCAGCAAGAGGGTGAACCCCTGTCTATCTACCTTGACCGGTGGAAAAACGCTATGGGTGAGGTCGAGCCCTTGGACGATCGCACTGCGATCAATGTTCTGCATTCATCGCTCTGGGCAGGAGCACTTTACTAGGACTTCATCTTGCACCCACCCCTGACGTATGAGGACGCAATCCGCCGAGTGACCGATTATGCAAACGATGGGGAAGCTAACGCAGCAAAACATCAGCAGGAGACTGACCTTGGTAGGTGGAGTCAAAGGCCCCAGGAAAAAGACAATATGATCGCAGACAGAAGGACCGAGATGGAAATTCTGTTTACAACCCGTTGAACCGGCCTGTGGTCGATGTCCTTAACTATGCTCAATCTTGTAACATGATCCAGTTGTCGGCGCCTTCCCGGGATGGGCTAGACAAAGATAAGTACTGCGCTTATCACCATAACCGTGGCCATGATACTGAGGAATGCCGTGTACTGAAGGGTTTGATTGAGGATTTGTTAAGATCAGGTGAGCTGGTCGAGTTTGCCGAGAAGAAGAAAAGGGGGAAAAGGACCTGGAAAAAATTCTTCAAAAAGTCTGACAAAGACAAAAGGGACAAGGAACTCGAGAAAGACAACGAATCCCCGTCGACCGAGTCCAAGCAGGCGATACATGAAGGACCGGAAGGGGGAGACAACTCAGATGAGAGACGTAAATGGTCTCGGGATTTGCATGTGGGGCTTATCGGCTCTAGCCGGCTAGAAAAGAAGCCGAAGGTTGAACCGATCACCTTTACTAGCAACGATCTGCCCGCAATTCCCAATCACCTACAATGCATAAGCTTTGGTTGTAACGATCGACATCATGGGCGTCGATGTGCAACGGGTGATGGTGGATACCGACACCAGCGATATTATTCAGCCGGAAGGCGTCATCCGACTTCCAGTTGAGGTAGGGACTCATCCTTGGGTTCTAGGAATAGAAATGAAGTTCGTGGTCGTTAATCTCGACTGCGATTCATAATGTTATCCTAGGGCGACCGGGAATCGCTCAGATCGGGGGATCATATCGATGCCTCATTTGTGCATGAAGTTTCAAACCCCTGAGAGAGTGGACATCCTGAGAGGCGATCCTCGTTCTGCTCGATGGTGCTACGTGCGAGTATTGTAGAAATAGAAGACCGGAACTTCCCAAGTAAACACCATTACGATGAGGAAGGATGAGGAAAAGAAGGATAAATCGATGGTGGTTAAAAGTACAGACCGATGGGAGTATAATCAGGACCTCCGGGCGTGCTTTGAGATCATGCGCCTGTATCGAATGAGACTAGGAGAGGCATAAAGCCAAACCCATCGGAAGTTAGGGCCATTGTTGATATGCAGCCACCCACCAATGTCCGGGAAGTACAACAGTTGACGGGAAGGTTGGCAGCGCTGAGCCGATATTTGTCCAAGTTGGCTGAACGGCCCCACCCGTTCTTCAGAACTCTCAAGAAGACAACCGCCTTTACGTGGGACGAAGAATGTCGAGCCGTATTCGACAGCCTGAAGGAACATTTGATGTTGCCCATCGTGTTATCTAAGCCGGAACCCGGCGAGGACCTAGAAGTTTACCTGGCAGTGTTAGATCGGACGGTGAGCGCATCACTCTGTCATACTGACCCTCAGGGTGTTCAGAGACTTGTCTATTACGTGAGCCACGCTCTGCAGGGGCCGAAAACTCGTTATACTCAGCTAGACAAGGTAGTCTATGCACTATACATTGCCACAAAGAAGCTCACACCATACTTTCAAGGTCGAGTTATCCGAGTGTTGACTGATCAACCCGTCGGGTCCATCCTTCGGACGTCCACTTCATCGGGGCGGTTGATAAAGTGGTTTATGATGCTCACTCAATTTGCAACCGAATACAAACCGCGCCCGGCCCTCAAAGGACAGGCTCTTGCCGATTTCGTGGTTGAATGCACGGCTAGAGAAATCGACCAAGTTACACGTCCCGACCTCGAGGACCCGCGGTCGGAAGTCTCTACGAACGGGTCTAGCAGCAAAAAGGGGTTGGGCGGAGAAGTTGTCATAAGCAGCCCGGAGGGGTTCAAAGTGTACTACGCTCTCTGGAGGCCCTCTGATGAGATGTCTGAAGAGCTTTGAAGCCGACCTTGTCATAACCGAGATCTACTCTGAACTTTGCTCAATCTATCAAGGAGGGAGATCCCTTGCTCGAAGAATAATGTTGATCGGGTACTATTGGCCTTTAATACAGCTAGTCTATCAGAAGCTTGCCCGGTCATGTGAGTCATGCCAAGTGCTTGCCAAGACACTGGGAAGGCCAGCAACGTTTTACCAACCCGTCAGCACAACCATCTCGTTCGCTCGGTGGGGTGTGGACATAGTGGGGCCCTTCCCAAAAATATCTGGCTGGAGAAAATTCATCATCGTAGCCGTCGACTACTTCTCAAAGTGGATCGAGGTCGAGTCGTTAGCCACTATCACTTCCCAACAATGTGCCCGGTTCCTATGGCAAAATGTCATCTCACGGTTCGGAGTACCCGTCCAATTGGTTAAAGACAACGAGAGACAGTTCGAGGGGCAGTACTTTCAAAACTTTTTATCTACAGTAGGCATAGAGTCGGTCCGGGCATTAGTGGCATACCCACAAGGTAACGGCCATGTTGAGAACGCTAGCTGGACAACCTTGGAAGGGTTAAAGAAGAAGTTGCACTTGACTGGGCGCAGTTGGGCGGATGAGTTTCCTTATATCCTGTGGGCCTATCGGACAACCCCCCGAGAGACTATCAAAGAGACCCCCATTTGAAGTGTGGGTTCCGACTTCGAGAGAGAATAACTTCAATACCGAAGACAATAAGAATCTAATGGTAGCTCACCTAGATTGCTTAGAAGAAAGGAGGGAACTGGCTGCTCGAAGGATTGTTGAATATTAGAAGAAAGTTAAGGCTTACCATGACGCTCGGGTCTGACCTCGATATTTCTAGGTCGGGGACTACGTCCTACGAGAGAGGAAGGCAAGCCAACCTCAAGAAGACGGAAAGCTAGCGCAAAGTTGGGAGGACCTTACGTCATTTCGGCTGTAATTCGACCGGGAACCTACAAGCTGGAAACAACTACTGGAAGGATGGTTGACTGGATTTGGAACTCCGGGCATCTAGTGCCCTTTCATCATTAATTTGACCACTTGTGTAATAGGTGGTCAGCTTGTAGTCTAGCCATGTATTAGACAGCCTGTCAGCCGATGTATTTTTCCCCATATCACTAATGTAATGAAAAGCTAAACAAGTAATGATTTGTCGTAGATTCTTAGTTCGGGAGTAAGGTGCCCGTTTCGTAGGTCCTCGGACCGATTTGTCCGGTTATAGGGTCATGGGAGCAAGGTGCCCATGTCGGGGGGAGTAAGGTGCCCGTTTCGCAGGTCCTCGGACCGATTTGCCCGATTATAGGTCCATGAGAGCAAGGTGCCCATGTAAAGAGTGCCCGTTTCGCAAGTCCACTGACAGATTTGCCCGGTTATAGGGCTATGGGAGCAAGCCAGCAAGGTGCCAAAGTCGAGAGTAAGGTGCATGTTTCACAAGTCCTCAAACCGATTTGCCCGTTATAAGGCCATGGGAGCAAGGTGCCCGTTTCACAGGAACTCAGAACGATTTGCCCGGTTATAGGGCCATGG
Source organism: Ipomoea triloba (assembly GCF_003576645.1). NCBI lineage: Eukaryota > Viridiplantae > Streptophyta > Magnoliopsida > Solanales > Convolvulaceae > Ipomoea > Ipomoea triloba. The sequence continues at coordinate 31,681,124 of NC_044918.1, forward strand.
GACTATAGTGAAATTGCGTTATTAGAAATGCAGGTCGTAAAAACCCGAAGGTAAACATCCATAGTCAACAGTCTTGCCTGGCACAACGGGGCCGAGTGGGTCCCAAGGGGATGGGGTACAAGTCTAGAGGGGGGGGGTGAATAGACTTGTATAAGATTTTGCAAATCTTTTCGACCTCTCGTGTGTATTGGACTTAGGATGTTTAGGTCCGACACATCACAAGACGAAGACAAAGTTTTATGCGCAGCGGAAAGTTATCCCCTTTTAATTTGCACGAGTTTGAGTTAGTTCGAGAGGTGTGGTTATATGCAATGCAGATCGAGAGATAGGTTAGCGAGAGATAAAAGCAGAAAGTAAATGCGAGAGAGATTTTTAAGTGGTTCGGCCAACCCGCCTACGTCCACTCTTCTTCTAGAAACTCCCTAGAAGGATTGCACTAAAACTTCCCTTTTTAGTACAATATCGAGCGCTTGAGCTTTGATCACGAAGCCCGCCTCAAGCCTCAGGTTTTTCGCCCCGCTTCTTGTTACTCCACCTCTCGAGCACTTGAGCTTTGATCACCAAGCCCGCCTCAAGCCTCAGGATCTTCACAAGACAGCTCCCAGGTTACTCCGCCTCTTCTTGCCTTCTCCAAAGCAAGGTTGTTCCGGTTGTCACAGGTTGAGTGTAACAATCTCCAATCTGACCAAAAGCTTTCGTTGGATGATCTTCTTGTAGAGCAGCTTTGGTCACCTTCTAGATATGTAGTAGTTGAAGCTTTGTAACTCTCTCAAACACTAAGATGTGTTTTCTCGCAGTTGTGAATATTAAGGATGATATTCCAGATTAAGCACTTGCACTTTGAACGTTTGAATTAGACACCTCTTTCTTATTGACCAATTCACTAACTTCTTTCAGCTTGTGTCTTCACGTCCTTATATATGAGAGTTGAGGAATAATTCCGTTGGAGGGAAAATTATTCCGTTTGAAATCTGTCTCCCATGCTGATCATGGGACTTGCATATTTTTAGCATGTTTCATGGAGTGGTGGTCTTGTAACTTGAGCCTTTTGTCTTGTAGTGAATATCCCATATTCCACTATCTTGAGTCCATGCTCCACTTACTTCTTTTGGCAAAAAGTTACTCTTTTGTCAAGACATCAAACAATCGAGACATCAATTTTGGTCTCGATAAACTGACATTTCTCCAAAAGGCTGAATGACGGTCAGGAAGCATGAATAAAGTTTGGAGAAGAAGAATATCATGGAGATAAAATATTAAGGAGGTACCAGAAGTGGATGCCACATCAGAATTCCACAACAAACGGATAGAAGGTGCACTAATCCAAAGTCGGTCTTATTCCCTAGAACAAGGATCAATGGGAATTTAAAAAGAGTAACTTTTACCAAAAGTAGCAAGTGGAGCATGGACTCAAGAAAGTGGATTATGGAATATCCACTACCAAACAAAAGGTTCAAGTTTACAAGACCACACTCCATGAAAAAAGCTGAAAGATGCAACCCATACACAGCATGGGAGACAAATTTCAAACGGAATAATTTTCCCTCCAACGGAATTATTCCTTAAACTCTCATATAAAAAGGACGTGAAGACACAAAGTTAAAACAGGGGAAAGTTTCGTCCAGAGGAAGTGAGTCATTCTGAAAATCTTAAGAGGTGTCTGTTCAACGTTCAAGTGTGCGTCAATCCGGAATATCATCCTGATATTCAAAACAGCGAGAAAAACACATCTTAGTGTTTGAGAGAGTTACAAAGCTTAAACTGCTACACATCTAGAAGGTGACCGAAGCTGCTCTACATCGAAGTTGATTCAGCGATAGCTTTTGGTCAGATTAGAGCTTGTTACACTCAACTGTGACAACCAAAGGTCCTTGCTTTGGATTAAGCAAGAAGAGACGGAGTAACCTGGGAGCTGTCTTGTGAAGATCCTGAGGCTTGAGGCGGGCTTGGTGATCAAAGCTCAAGTGCTCGATAGGTGGAGTAACAAGAAGCGGGGCGAAAAACCTGAGGCTTGAGGTGGGCTTCGTGATCAAAGCTCAAGCGCTCGATATTGTACTAGAAAGGGAAGTTTTTAGTGCAATCCTTCCAGGGAGTTTTTGGAAGAAGAGTGGACGTAGGCGGGTTGGCCGAACCACTTAAAAATCTCTCTCGCATTTACTTTCTGTCTTTATCTCTCGATCTAACTCTCGAACTGCACTGCATATATCGACACCTCTCGAACTAACTCAAACTCGTGCTAACTAAAAGGGGATAACTTTTCCGCTGCGCATAAAACTTTGTCTTCATCTTGTGAGGTATCGGACCTAAACATCCTAAGTCCAATACACACGAGAAGTCGAAAAAGATTTGCAAAATCTTATACAAGTCTATTCACCCCCCCCCCCTCTAGACTTGTACCCCATCCCCTTGGGACCAACACCATAGTATTCTTTCGGCACCTCCTTAATATTTTATCTCCATGATATTCTTCTTCTCCAAACTTAGATTACTTTTATCCATGCGTGTTGACTGCCATTCAGTCCTTTGGAGAAGTACCAGTTCATCGAGACCAATGTTGATGTCTCGACTACTTGATGTCTCGTTCCCATGTCTCGAACTGGACTGATGTCTCGAGAGATTCCATCTCTCGAACTCTGCTTATGTCTCGAGACTTAGTTGATGTCTCGCAGACCCTTATTCTTATGTCTCGAGACTTAGTTGATGTCTCGCAGACCCTTATTCCTCTGTCTCGAGACTTAGTTGATGTCTCGCAGACCCTTATTCCTCCAGTGATGTCTCGAGTTGATGTCTCGCAGACCCTTATTCCTCCAGTGATGTCTCGAGCCTTCTTCTGATCTATCTATAAGCTTACAACACGAAACTTCTAAGATGTTCAAACAAGTTTATCTGAAGCTTAAATATTTCCCGAGTTGAGCTCAATTACCCGGTTGTATTTTCGCTCTTACTTTACTTGTCGAACTTACAAGTATTTCCTATCTATCGAGACTTAGGGGATTGTGGATTACATTTGGTATCTTCAAAACCTATTACAATATGTTCCTAACACCGAGCTCCTAAAGAAGCATCAGTAAAAAGCACAATTTTTTAGCCCTCACGCAGCTGTTGCTCGGCGGTTAGCTCAGCGGCTACCTCCGAATACGGAGCGGGCCGGGGATCTACAACCTCGCCGAGGATAACGCCCAACACCAGCTTCAGGTCGTTGTCTTCCAAGGCCGCTTCTAACGCGACTCGGACCTCTCCTTGCATGGCCCAACAACCGCTGGTAAAGGCTCAAGTCCCATGGGTATACACCGGGTCTTCCCCGACCTAAGTCTTCAGGAAAGTTCAGAAGAAAGCCTCGGCGGTGTCGAGGCCCTGATAGAGATGGTCGGCTAGCCTCGGCAGTGTCGAAGAGAAAGCCCAGTGACGCTTGGTAGTTAGTCCGTGACAGCTATCTTGAGCTTGAGCTCGGCATTATTGGCGCGGAGGTTAGCCGCCTTCACAACTTGGTCGGCTGCGGCCATCTTGAGCTCTATGTCTTTGATCTTGGCGTCCTGGTGAGCCAAGGCCTTCTTTAGAGGTTCGACTTCCTTCTGGTGCATCTCCTCAGACTCCTTGGCCCAGACGAAGAGGTCAGCCACCACGTGAGACATCTACAAAACCAACAGTAGTTAAAGACCATGGTAGTGTAGCGTTGCGAGTGTAGAAGGCAAGCTAGCTAACCTGCATCAAGTCCTAGGCAATCCGCTCGCCACCTTGATTGGTCGTCCATCCACCTGTCAGCTCATGCGACGGAGCGGCCGCGCAGATCTCGTCTGTAACCCCTCACCTATTCGAGTAAAATTAAGATTCGAAAAACATTTCTTTAGGCTATAACATTCATGAGATGATCTCCCGATGCCTCAAAAGAATTATTATAAGTAAGGACAGTTAGTAATAAGCTGCGATCGTACGTCCCGGTCACGAACCGTAAAAATTTTAGGAACTAGTATTCGGACCCGTTTGTCCTAGGAAATGGATTTTTAGGCATCATACTATTATTCTTGAATTTCCTATTTAATTAGATTAGCCCATAGCAGCCAAAATTTATTTGTGATCGTACATCGCGAAATTTCGCGGTGTACCGAACCTAGCCCAATTTTGAGTTCTAGACTGGAATAAATTTTTGGGTTCGAGAATTATTTGAATTGAATTAGTTTCTACCAAGAATTTATCTGATTTAATCCCAATCAGTCTAAGCTAAGATATTTTAGATTATTTTATTCCATTTTATTTTGGATCTTATCCCCAAGAGTGGACTAGTCAACCAAGTGGGTAGATATTTAAGCCAATTTTTTTCCCATTTTGCTTGTGTTGGCCGAAAAAAAAAGAGAGAGGGAGAGAGTGGGATCTTCATCATCTTCATCAAGCTTCAAGACTCCATAGCTAGCAACTTCTTCACAACTCTCAAGTTATTCGGGTTTTAAGGTGAATTGGGGGAAAATCATCCACAAAGATCTCCTACAAAATTTGAAACCCGGTTGAGGTAAGGAATCCCTTTAATTGGTTGAGGTTGTTTGAAACTAGATAATTGATAGTTGGTTGAAATATAATGGGCTCTAGGTGGAATTTTTGGGTACATGATGAATGTATATATATATAAATTGTGTACACATTTGAGTATATGTACGTATGGTACAAGATATATATACATATTAATATGCATTGTGTTCATATATATATATATATAGAATGCATGTACGTGTGATGTATATATATATATTATAACTATTATGTACCTAGATTTATATAATATGTACATACGTGTAGTATATATATATAATTATAAGTATTATGTAAATACATGTAGTATGTAAGTACGTGTAGTGCAAAGTATATGTATAATTATAAATATTATGTACACATTTATGGGTAAATGTAGTATAGTATATATATATAGATACTATTATGTAGTATGTACCTATTATGTGTATGTACGTGTGGTATAGTATATATAAATATATAGATATTATATGTGAATTAGGCATGTACTTGAATTAGGCATATATATATATATATATATTATATACGTGTAGTATAGTATATATATATGTATAATTTATATAGGTGTATTATGTATATGTACATGAAAATCGAGTATATATGTACCATATGGGTATGTATGTATTAATAAAATGTCACCTTTTGGGTATAGTATATGGTATGTATAAACCATAATTATATATGTTGTTAGTAAGAAGAGTAATACTATGTAGTTAGGTATATGTGCTATGAAGATTGTGTTACACATGGGTGAACTTATAAATAGTATGAGGAAGTGGTAGTATGTGTTTGTAAAGAATAAATATATGTTGTGTGTTATGCATATGTTGAAATTGGGAAATGTATATGTTATATGCATTGAGACTTATGTGATAAATGTGGAGTTGAAAGTGTAGAGTAGTTACACTTGAATTACTTTTGNAATTAAGATTCGAAAAACATTTCTTTAGGCTATAACATTCATGAGATGATCTCCCGATGCCTCAAAAGAATTATTATAAGTAAGGACAGTTAGTAATAAGCTGCGATCGTACGTCCCGGTCACGAACCGTAAAAATTTTAGGAACTAGTATTCGGACCCGTTTGTCCTAGGAAATGGATTTTTAGGCATCATACTATTATTCTTGAATTTCCTATTTAATTAGATTAGCCCATAGCAGCCAAAATTTATTTGTGATCGTACATCGCGAAATTTCGCGGTGTACCGAACCTAGCCCAATTTTGAGTTCTAGACTGGAATAAATTTTTGGGTTCGAGAATTATTTGAATTGAATTAGTTTCTACCAAGAATTTATCTGATTTAATCCCAATCAGTCTAAGCTAAGATATTTTAGATTATTTTATTCCATTTTATTTTGGATCTTATCCCCAAGAGTGGACTAGTCAACCAAGTGGGTAGATATTTAAGCCAATTTTTTTCCCATTTTGCTTGTGTTGGCCGAAAAAAAAAGAGAGAGGGAGAGAGTGGGATCTTCATCATCTTCATCAAGCTTCAAGACTCCATAGCTAGCAACTTCTTCACAACTCTCAAGTTATTCGGGTTTTAAGGTGAATTGGGGGAAAATCATCCACAAAGATCTCCTACAAAATTTGAAACCCGGTTGAGGTAAGGAATCCCTTTAATTGGTTGAGGTTGTTTGAAACTAGATAATTGATAGTTGGTTGAAATATAATGGGCTCTAGGTGGAATTTTTGGGTACATGATGAATGTATATATATATAAATTGTGTACACATTTGAGTATATGTACGTATGGTACAAGATATATATACATATTAATATGCATTGTGTTCATATATATATATATATAGAATGCATGTACGTGTGATGTATATATATATATTATAACTATTATGTACCTAGATTTATATAATATGTACATACGTGTAGTATATATATATAATTATAAGTATTATGTAAATACATGTAGTATGTAAGTACGTGTAGTGCAAAGTATATGTATAATTATAAATATTATGTACACATTTATGGGTAAATGTAGTATAGTATATATATATAGATACTATTATGTAGTATGTACCTATTATGTGTATGTACGTGTGGTATAGTATATATAAATATATAGATATTATATGTGAATTAGGCATGTACTTGAATTAGGCATATATATATATATATATATTATATACGTGTAGTATAGTATATATATATGTATAATTTATATAGGTGTATTATGTATATGTACATGAAAATCGAGTATATATGTACCATATGGGTATGTATGTATTAATAAAATGTCACCTTTTGGGTATAGTATATGGTATGTATAAACCATAATTATATATGTTGTTAGTAAGAAGAGTAATACTATGTAGTTAGGTATATGTGCTATGAAGATTGTGTTACACATGGGTGAACTTATAAATAGTATGAGGAAGTGGTAGTATGTGTTTGTAAAGAATAAATATATGTTGTGTGTTATGCATATGTTGAAATTGGGAAATGTATATGTTATATGCATTGAGACTTATGTGATAAATGTGGAGTTGAAAGTGTAGAGTAGTTACACTTGAATTACTTT
>NC_044918.1:31689886-31697526 GCF_003576645.1 Ipomoea triloba
GAAAGAGTAGAAAAATGTTTTCAAACCTTAGTTCTAGTAAAAGTGGTGAAGGATCTTGTTAACCACGAAATAAAGATGAGCTTAAAGTGCCTATTCCGCATGGTAATTATGTGTATGATCAATCATACTGTGGGCGAAGTCTATTCGCCGAGTACTATATCACCCGGAAGGAAAAGGTACTCCTACGGGGGTGTGCACACTTAAGTATAGTCACTCTATGTTCGGGTAGGTGTCGTTCTTATGAACCTAGTGAGGCTAGCTAGGAGTCATTCCAACGCTCCTATAAGTCCAGGGGATCAGTATTAGACCGGGCGATGACCACTGAACCCGAGTTCAACGATCCAAGTGGTCAAAAGTGGGGAAAGAACTCCAAAGGCCTCACACTTTCTATCTAGGACTAAGTGGAATTTCGAAATACGAATGTAGTTACTCCGTAGCTACGGGAAAGAGAGATGTAACAATTTTTAAGTACCCAAAGGTTGTGGGTGATCTCTCTCTTTGAGAGGTGAAAAGTGATGAGCATCTCATTATGAGGGAAAGGTTTCTACTAAAGTGATCACAAGCAAGATATGTGACTTATGTTTTATACTACTTACTAGTATGTTTAATTGTTTAGCAATATATTGTTGAGTATGTAAATGAATATCAAATGACCCTGTCAAGAGGGAAAATGTTATGAGACGTTATGGAATTGTGATCATAATGTATGCAAGTTGCTATTTATGACTGTTGCAGGTAGAATCTTGCAGATGAGTAAGGTATAGGGTTTCTATGTAACAATTTTTACAAAACCTTTATTTAGTTTTGAATAACCCATGGATATCCTTACTTAGCCGTTGTGCTAACTACACTTCACTGTGTTCTTATCAGATGCCGTCTAGTGTCAGTTCTTGCAGCCCGGTGAACTCCGAAAGTTCACCGGAGTATGTGTGTCAGGGCATGGATTATGATGATTACATACAGATGATGGAGGGAGAAGACCCATACGCACCTGGTTATGCTCCCGAGGCTCCCACCAACCCAGATACTCCTATGGCTCCGTCGGCTCCTTTTGTCTCTTGCCCGGTTATGGACGAGGTCCAGGCTGCTTACGGCTTTTACCCCATAGAGCCGTTAGATGGTAGCGATCCCCTGGAGTTCATTGTGCACTACCCCTACCCTTGGGACCCTAGCCCTCGGGATGTTTGGGAGGAGTGGTCGATGGTCATAACCACTTCTCGGTTTTTGGACCATATTACCTGGTATGAGGGGGAGTGGCACCTGGTCTGGGGAGAGTTCACTGGCCCCGTGTACCGCATGCTTGACTAGACGTTGGATCTTTGGGAGTCTTTGGGAAATTTTTGGTGTACATATATTTTTTTTGTAGCCTCGGTGATGGCTAGGTATGACCAGTTGCGTCTAGGTGGAACCTTGTTGGTATTTTGGCCCGTGGGTCAATCTTATGTATGTATTTTTGCAACATTATATACTTTGCTTAATGAAGCTTCACCAGTTGCTATGTATGAAAGTGTTAAGTACCTGTTGAGTGATTATTGTGATGAGAATAGTTCCTTTAGCCTGTGCACCTAGAGTGAGGTTTAACGCGGAATGATAGAACTCTCTCTCTAGGTGTAGCGGTAATGCCTCGGATGTACGGGAAGGTAGGTCCGGGGTGTTACATCGTCCAGCAGAGCACAGACTGGGATCAGCCCTGAATTACTTGGGCCAATCTCATGCTGGGCCTAGTCTAGGCCCGAGCTCCCCAGACCGGTCCCATGCCTGGCCTAGGCCGGTCTAAGGCTAGGCCTGAGATTTTTATTATTTATTTCTTATATATATATTTGATACAATAATGTTAATTAATATTTTTTATTTAAAATAATATTTGAACCATTCATTTCAAAATTAAAACTTAATAATATTTTCTACTAACTTAAGATGTCTTTTTTTTTTTAAATAAAAAATAACTAAAATGTTATTTTATTTTTAAATCATGTTATTTCATGTTTGTGCACACAATATTTTGAAGTCAATTTTTTTTTTTGATTTTGTTTCTATGGTAACTAAGCCATTTAGCACATTTTCGACTTAACAAAATCACTGACTTTGAAGTCCTTCTTGAACACATAAACTTAGAACATCGATCGATACAATATATAATATGCGGCAAAAACTTGTGTGAGACCGTCTCACCATGAGACGGGTCGGGTCGGGTCAAGATGCAAATGTAACACTTATATGGACAACTGTCATACTTATATGCTCAAATGTAATACTAATCAGGGATAAAATTTTTGTTACTTATAAGGGTAAATGTAATACTTTTAAGGGAAAATACAATACTTTTACATTTCGATTTAAAAGTATTACATTTGTCCTCAAAAGTATTATATTTCCCTTATAAGTAAGGGCACTTCTCAACATTACTTATTATGAAAAATGTATTACTTTTTCTCTTATAAGTAACAAAAATGGTATTATTGATTAGTGTTATATTTGAGCATATAAGTATGACATTTGCACATATAAGTATGACATTTGCATGGTGCTTTGACCCGACCCGACTCGTCTCACAAACAAGGATCCGTGAGACGGTCTCACCCAAGTGTGACCCATAATATGCAATAATTGGCAATTAACAAGTAAATGTAAGGTTTCTTCTGTTCCTTCATGTATTGAGCATTTGAATTAATGAATTTATGATATTCCATTTCAAAAAAAACAAGTAAATGTAAGGTTTCAAGTAAAAAATCCATAGATCTAGTATTAGAAGAAGCATTATCTAAAGAAATTGAAAACATTTCATTTTATAATTCAAACTCGTATGGACCATAGTCTGGGCCTGGGTCAGAGATTAGGCCATGCCTGAACCCAGTCCTAGGCCGGTTTCGAGTTGGGCCCCAAACTTGTGTTTTAATAGAACCTGGACCGACCCTATACAAGCTGGCTCGACCCATGCTAGGCCCGACCTAAGCTCGGTGAAACCTAGACCTGATTTTTTTTGGGTCAATTCAGGACTAGTTTGATTCTAAATTGACCCGTGGCCACCTCTAATTGCAAGTCTTAGCATTTCAAGGCTATGGATGGCGTAAGGATCGGATGAAGAATGTCATTAGAGGAATTTTAACATTTTGGCAATGGGACATTAAAGATTATTAGGCCTTCCCCAATAGTCAATTTTAATGAGTTTTTTTAGACCTAAAAACAAGAGATTGAGTTTTTAACAAATGGGAATGAGTGAAATTTGTGTTTTTTTCTTCTTCAATATTGGGATTTTGACAGACATTGTGGGCCCCCCTGTGAGGAGAGACCTGTGCCTCACAATGCGTGAGGCGCATATTTCACGCCCAGGCGGGCGCGTGCATTGCACGTGCGGTAATTACTTTTTTTTCCAGTTTTTTTTTTTTTGTTTTGTTTTTTTTTTCCTTTTTTTTTTTTCTGCACCCACATTTTCTCTTTCCTAATCATACTTACAAAAACTCCTCAAAAATCACACCAAAATTTTAACTATTGAGGATTTGAGGAAGGCCTTAACAATTCTTCTACGGACTTACAAGTTTTTGTGACCACTGACCAGAAAGCATGAAGCTGAGGTAGCTGCAGCTAACTAGCTAAAAATTACTGTGTCACCAATAGAGCTGAGTTATTATTCTGAAATTTTCAAATCTATCTGATCTCCACCTCCTCTCCTAGCTCGATTTGCCTGCCTGCCTGCCCACCACCACACTCACTTGTTCTTCTTCCCACCAGCAAGAATACGTTGAATCTGAAGGCCTCGGCTGAAGGCTTGGTTGAAAAGCAACCTCGTCTGGAACTCTGACACAAATGGGAACCATGCCAGAACAGCCACAGGTGCAAAGATAATCAACCCCATTATGTACTCATACCCTCTTCCCAATGCCTTCACAGATCCCCACATTCCCACGCCCTTCACCATTGGCCTGCATGCTTGTGCTATCTGCACGCACCCCATATGTCCAATCCATATGTTTTTGTTATATATTAAAGCACAATAACGAAAATAAGGATATATATATATATACACGACTCCCTAGACCCTAGCTAGATCACTACAAATTGAAATCAACTTAACTCATTTTATTATATATATATATGATGTTAAAATATCAGATCGAAACTTTCAGCATAAATATTGTCAAATATGCACCTACCTGTAGAATAGCCCATCCTGTTGGCAGGAAAGCCAGTAAGCTGGCAAAAATATCTCCCACAGTGAGACTCAAGAATGCAAACAAGATGACTAGGGTTACTATGAACCCAATGAAGAGGAACAACTTCAGAAGCCTGAACATTAGTTGGAAGTCTGCCCTGAACTTCTTCCTGCCCATCGACACTATCTGCTCATACACAATGCACCACCTTAACATTATATTCAGATACACATCAAGCACTCTAGTTGGAATGAAGAGGCTACCGCTATTTCATAACTCAGCAGAATAATTTCCCTACAATGCTACACAAAAGCTTCACTCAAGACCTTGAGCTCTACTAGGTACTAACCTTCAATATGATCATGACTACAACAATAACTAGCCAAGACAGACCATAGACCTGTAATAACATCCGAAAAAAAGAAGATAAAACATTAAAAAAAAAAAAAAAAAACATTAAAATGTGACTCATGATGAGTTGTTAGCAGAAATTAAGAAATCAGTTAAGATGTTGGCTCTCTAAATTATGGAACAGGAAAAGGATAAACAACAACTGCATGGTCAGTTATCGATCTAACATAAGTCAACTGATAAACAATTTATCAGAATGCAGTACAAAATTTTATTATCTATTAAGAGGTACTACTTACCATGATGCTCTTATTGTTGTTGGCAACATGTAGCTGATAAACAATGCCATACTGGTAAATTAAGAAGCGGAAGGAAAGCAGAACTTCACAGATTCGTCCTACTAATCCAGTGTACTGGAGATGCTCTTGTTCCTCCTCCCACCATGACTCCCAACTTTTGGTTGCAGGAACACCAATTCCACCTCGGTTACTAATCCACTTAGCCCAGTCATCCCAGTCATCCACTATCTTTTGCCATTCAAATCCCGAAGGATTGAAAAGGAAAGGAGCAAACAGTAATGAAACTACCAAAAACCACATAGAAAAAGAGAGGAACAAGAAAGATACAGAATCCGGAGCTGCTGCGCCATACATTTGATAAGCTATGAGCAAAATCATTATTTCCAGACCTTTAGTGAAATGGCTCCTTGAATACATTCTGTAGTTTTCAGCAAATTTTTCATGTCGCACAACAAAACCACGTCCAGTTGCTCTGTATTTAGCTCCGCCATGTAAAACAGTGCGACCAAAATAATGAAGCTTTGTTCCCAGAGAAAAGGTGAAGAATACAGCTGCTAGTTGAAGCTGCATAATGATCATATCACCTAGAGCAGTTCTAAACCCTCTTTCTAGTCCAATCTCCATAATCATGGGCAAAGCCATCAATAGACCAAGCTGAACAATAGACTGTGAAGCCATGGCGGCTTTAAGAGCATTGTCCCCCTTAGATCTTGCAAATTTAACTATTGCCTTTTCCATTCCACTCAATGAAAGATAGAGTTTTCCATACAAAAATGCATAAACTGTAAGGACCACAATCTGCATCATAAAGAAACAGTCATATCGTTAGCAAAAAAAAAAAAAAAAAACATATAAAAGAAGTTTGTTGAATTAGGATTTCCAAATTCCAAGCAATCTACTATTCAAATGAAATGTAACTGGAGATAACAAAGTATAGAACTGTTTCAGGTAATCCATATGAGCAGTATCCTGCAATCAGAATTCAGAATTTATTCCTGTTCTTTTATAAAATAAAAAAATAAAAAAAAAAAAAGGCTATTCATATAATAACATTAGAGATCTATTAGATACTTGATTCCTAATTTTCTCATTCTTGTCTCTTTCCAACTTCTCTGTGGATTACAAATTTGGTAAAACATACAGCAAATGTACCCTTCACTTGTAAAGCTATGATTCAAATGAATGTGTTCAAATATAGAAAGTAGAAACCGTAGTGTAGCCCTAGTTGTAACATAGCCCATTATACTCCTATATAAGCATATATCTCCCTAAGAATGTACACAACACAATATTAGTATTATTATTAATATACATCTCTTCTAGTTTCTCATATGTTGAGTTTCAACCTAACTGGTAGAGTGGCAGGTGGTGGCTATTCACCATCCTTGAGATCTTTCAATCCCTCAATTTCAATAGAACAGATGAATGATAAATGTGGTTTCAAAAGAAAGAACAGATCTACTAATAGCAACTTGTAAATGCTATTCAGAACAAGCCTTAGTTTCATTTTGTGAGCCCCTTTTCCAATTTCTGTAGCAATTTCACACCAAATCAGCCAAGTTAGGAAAGGTAGCAGTACCAATGATTAATGAAAAGCAATAGAATTACCATTGAACTGACATAAAAGCCAGTGGTTGTGAAATAGCAAGATAGCATTCGGAAAAAGTCAAAACGATGTCCTAATCTGTAGACATCACGGCTGAGTGTCTGCTCCCCATTACCACATGCAACTTTTGCCTCAAAAAGAGAGATTTGGTTAAGACCAACATCTCGTCCCTTTCCCACTTGGATATATTCGTGGTGGGTAACATTTCCACGTCTCAATGTTGAGTTAAAACCTATTAAGTTAAACATGTTAATGAGAAATTTCTGAAGCTTTGTATGAACAAGAGAACTAAATTTAAGATACTACCTGCAAATATGTCCTCACTAAGATTGATGCCCCTAGAAGATTTACTGATGCCACCACGGGTAATATGGAAAATTCTATCGAAGACATCTGGATGTCCATAGTGGAAACGAACCCTGAATCCAACAAATAAAGAACATTTAACACTGTTAAGAACTAAAAGGGAGAGGCTAGGTTTGGGCAGTAGCTTAAACACTTATATTTCTCTGTATCTTCTTCATACATTGATACACATTTATATAGGAGAGAGGGAGAGACATCGCCAACCCTAATATTATATATTAGGTAATGATCCCCTACCATAATACAGAGTATTATATATTAGGTAATAATCCACTACCTAATTTAGTCCACTATCTCTAACAAACACTAAACCTTTCGCTCTAAGTCATGACAATCTTTTCTGATAAATCTTACCAAAGGCAGATCATCAAATTATCCTTTTAACAAATAAATTTTGGTTTTCCCTAATCAAAAGTAAATTCAAGCCCATAGATATGTTAGCTGTGTACAAGGTAGAGAGCATAACAACAAAATAAGTGCATTGCTAGATGGACAAGATGACAATCTCCTCACTCCCTTAACAGAGCACACATTTTCTCTTAATACTCTTTCTGCCATTTGCATTTGGATTTGATTGAAGAAAGAAATTATATCCATGTATCAAACAGTCACCTGGATATCACTTCAGTATACAAGATGCACGCTTTGACAATACAAGTAAATAGTTAAGTGGTTAAAGAAGAAGGAACATACTTCAAAGGCCTTGCAAGAACTCTCTGACCAATAGTAACAAAGCTAGTCTCTTGCATTGACATAAACCAAGCCAAAGAAGAAACACTGCAGTTCATGTGTTGATGGTTCATCAGATATAATAAAAAATCTGATTGTATAGGTGTGGCCTGAAGCTCAAGGGGGGGGGGGGGGGGG
>NC_044918.1:31697578-31711349 GCF_003576645.1 Ipomoea triloba
GGGGGGGGGGGGGGGGGGGGGGGGGGGGGGGGGGGGGGGGGGGGGGGGGGGGGGGGGGGGGGGGGGGGGGGGGGGGGGGGGGGGGGGGGGGGGGGGGGGGGGGGGGGGGGGGGGGGGGGGGGGGGGGGGGGGGGGGGGGGGGGGGGGAATCTCCAACCTTCCAGTGAAGATATGCTCCCGGACACCCAAAATTGTAGGTGCCAGTACACCATGATTTTCATTGAACTCCTCAAGAAGGTTACGCATCTTAAATGCTTCTTCCAAGTAATTATCCTACAAAAGGAAGAAGCAATAATTTACAACCTGACAACATCCTTCTAATGAAAAATAAATAAATAAATAAATCAAAAGGGATGGCAGATCACCTGATTCATGTCAATGGTTTGAAGGGCTTCACCACGAGAAAAGATGATAGCATGATTCTGATTTTCCGGCTTTCCTTCTCCTATCTTTGCTGATCCTGGTAATTTTATTCGGTAGATTTCCTTCAATCAGAAATGACACAAAAGAAAATCAGAAGTCGAATACAACAAATTAACAGATTAACTATCCTAGGACAAGAACAACCACTACCTGGTCAAGGTTATCAACAGCTTTTACCAAAACAGAATAATAAACCTTCTGAACTTTTGCACCAACACTTTCTTCAACTTCATCAATATAAGCAACACGGAGAGATGGATTGCTGTGACAAAGAAAGTATGATGAAACAATCAGCTACAGCCTTTGACTGAAATGTATTTGGAGAAGTTTATAGTTTCACTCAGAAACGTACTTGACCAACAAGTTCAATATATCCGTTGCCCGACGATCTCCACTTCTCTTCTGATTCCCATAGTTCTGGCATGTTGCAACATATGTGAATTTAATGTCAGCTACAGCCTCTAATTGTGCATGCAATGATCTCTGACTTTTCTTGTCTTCTTCAGATGGAGTTGTGACAGCTTTGTAGCCTTTAAGAATCTCTGTGCATTTAAAGATGACAATTAGAATGCAGAAAATTGACCAAGAGGAAGTAATTGGAAATAGCTTTGGCTGCATTAAAATGTATGCCAAACATACTAAAGAAACATAAAACATCAGTGAGTCCCACATTGAAAAAATAAGAGAGAACATATGGGTTTATACGGCATGGGTTAGACTAGCTAATAGATTGAGTTCAATCTTTTAGTGTGGTTTGGCCCATGTGTATTATATCCCAGTTAAGTGATATATTGCATCCAATTCCAATTTCAAGTGGTCAACAAATTCAACTCAAAATGGTTCACTCCTCCACTTGAGGAGGAGTGTTAAGAGTTAGACTAGCTAATTGACTAGACTCAATCTTTTAGTGTGGTTTGACCCATGTGCATTATAGCCCAGTTAAGTGATATTGGCCCAATCTTAGTTTAGTGCAGGCTCCCACTTTCATCACTACTTTGGGAGCATCCACAGTATATTAAAATAATGATCTATTGATAACAGTTCTTACCGCCCTCTGAAGCCATGTCAAGAAAAGCTTGAAGCATTAAAGCCCTTCTGTAGTACATCATCCCTCTAACTGAAAAAAGCCCAATATGTATTGGTAAGAGCATCCACAGCATTGTATAATAGGAGAATCATGTCAGTGTAACAACTAGGCTTAAGAAACTTGAACTGATGTAGGAGATATTTAGAGAAGAAAGAATTCTCTTGCTAAAACATGGATAATGTCAGTTTTGGCAGAATTTAAAAAATAAAAATAAAAATAAAAAAAATAAAGCACTGAAGTGCGCGTTTGGCGCACTTCGCGCCCCAAGCGGGCGCGTGTGGAACACGCGCCCACTGGGTGAGTCAGAGTGGCCGCCAGCTGGCGGCCACTCTGACTTTTATATGACCTTTTTTTTTTTTTTTTAAATGTCAGACTTTATTTTGTTTTTCCTTTTTCTTTTTCTTTTTTTTTTTTCTTTTCTTCCACATTCTCTTTCCTAATCACACTTACAAAAACTCCTCAATAACCGCGAAAAAACCCCACTGATAAGGATGCTCTAAAACACAATGCAGTAGGAAATAGTGAATATGAAAATAAATATGGAAAAAAGTAATCACTGACTAACCAGTTCTGCAGAGAGTCTGTCCCCTTAAGGAAGCCCAATGGCGTAGCTGCAATATGTTTTCTTCATTCTCCCAGATCTCATACTCCTTTTTACATCCAAGACGCTCCATGAAGTTATTCCATTCATCTATATCATAATGATTGTCAAGGAAACAACAGAAATCAAAGAAAAGAAATACTACTCTAAAAAGAAGATAACATAAGCCAAGAAATGACACCCTTTATGCCATGACAAGTGAAACCTGGATAAATCTTTTGGAGGTAGTAAATTATTGATACACCATCTTCATTTTCCATCTCAAGGTCACTCTTGGAGTATACAGTTTCCTCACTATAGTATGGAGTCATTACACTGCATAACGAATCCCATGATTAGAATTTGAAGCAGGATGTACAGTAATTCAATTGAACAGCATACTGCCAACATACTCAATTGAGATATCTGAGAACCATTGATTACTATGTAAAAATAAACTACGACAAGGTCACTATCTATAATAAGTTTGGGTAGTATGACAAAATATTCTGCCTTGTTTTATGATTATGGTTAAGTAAATGACTCCTAACAATTCTGGACTGATTGCAAACTTTATTTCATCTCCAGAGTACAAATACAACACAGGAGAAACAAATAACAAAAGAAGAAATCTTGTGTTCATGACAGCCTTTGTATGTCAAGAAAATTGGTGAGCTCTACAACAAATTAATCCTTGCTTTCTGCTTCCCATCCTGGTTCCTACCCAAGAAAATAAATAGAGGGGAGGGGGGACCTAGGATCCTTTCTCGTATGAAGGGGACGGAGTATACAGTATATATCCACCTGAATGAAAGCATTTTGTGAACTCGAGGTGCACGTGGCATATCCATGAATAATGAATTTGCAAAAAAGGAAATCCTTCGTCGAGCTTCCAGATTCATTGGGACTTCAACAGCAGATTCTTTGACAGTCAGGAGGAGACAGAGACGCCGGATCTTTGATAAGGATAAAATTGATCTTTATTAGTTAGACATGAGCATGTGTTTATAAACTGA
This sequence comes from Ipomoea triloba, assembly GCF_003576645.1. NCBI lineage: Eukaryota > Viridiplantae > Streptophyta > Magnoliopsida > Solanales > Convolvulaceae > Ipomoea > Ipomoea triloba. The sequence goes on from NC_044918.1 coordinate 31,700,685, forward strand.
TACCCATTGCCTCTGTGTTAATTATTATCATCAATGAACTGAACAATTAAGATACCTGCTCCTCCCATTGTGCTGTCATTTTAAGGGGGAAGACTATTGCTGGTCTTGAGTCATGACTGGCAAAGAGTTGCTTTCCAGAATCCTTGCTAAGTTCTATCAGTTCACTGAAATGAAATTAGCAAAGAAAGCAATTGATTGTCATACACCAATAGTCAAGAACAAAACTATGGTTTAAGGGTGATAAAAACAGTTCCTTCTACATTGCACAAAATTCACCAACCGGATTTCATTCACCATCATGTCACGGGTAACTATTTCCAACATGTCTTGCAGTGCTAGAACAACATTGTCTTTCTTGGATCTATCACCATCTCTCTGCAACATGAAAGTAGAGTATATATTTTGTTGTATACGAATATTGCATCTACAACAGAGAACTTGTATCCAAACTTACTCACCAATAATTCAACTAACTCCACAAATTTCTTTAAAAGATCTGGGAGCAGAGCCATCCGGAAATTTGCAAGGAATGTATTCTTTGAAATGTTATTTTCAATTTCCTTGATGATGACTCCAATGATTCTATCACATATAAATTAGAAATAGGGTTAGAAGATACTGATGTAAGATTAGTAAGTAAATTAAGAATGCTTGGAAATTTAAAGATGCTGAACAAGTTGATTGGTTAGGAAAATGACAATGAAGAAACCTTTTCTCAGTCTCCCCCACAACCAGGGTATTCAAAACAAGCTTGAAAGATTCATAACATTCAATAACTGCACATTTCATGTATTCATCTGCACATATACGCTTCCAAAGGTCTGCATCTTTTGGCCGAAATTGAGCAGCCATGTCTAATGCAATTGGGATCTGTGAAGGTGGCAAACAGACAGATTCAACATTAATAGGTCCATGCAAAAATCTCAAGTGCTATAGTAGAATGCACTTACTTTACTAGCAAGCAAAAAGGGTGGCCACTGAATTATTTTCAGACTAGGATCTGAGGAATAAGGAACTAGCAACAGGTCCATCTCTCTGAGTTAATCAGACACCTATTTCAGTTCTATGTGTAGCCACAAGGTAAAGTAGAGAAGGGGATAAAGTTAAGAACAGGATAAATGACAGTAGATTTGAGTTTAGAGACTTTTCCTATCACTTATAATGTCTTCTTCCCTGAAACTGCATATTACTTCATTCCATAACTGAGCAAACTTGGCTGCTTCACTTCTTCTGCTTGGTGAAACCTGAACATGCAAAAGAATGTGTTATAAATTTTTAACACACACTGATGGGTCCAATCCAATTGGTACTCTCTACTTTGTCCCAAAGAGCCTCGTATGTTTGTCCACAAAATGTGCCTCACTATTTGCATATGTCATGTAATTTGATATTTGCATAGCTCTTCCCAATTTTTTGTCATTTTAAACCTTGTTAAAGAATATAAAAGAATAAAAAGACAAGAGAGAACCTCATGAAAACGTTTTGAGAGAGAAAATCTCCTCTTCCTGGTTCTTTCAGAAGGAACCAAACATGTGTTGAAGGCTCCAGGTAAAGACTGGAATCTTGATCTTAACATGCCAAGAGTTCGGATCTACAAGAATAAAGTAATTATGATTTAAAAGAGTAATTTCCAAATTTTCACATGATTACCATGGCCTGTGAAGGATATATATTCATGCAATTGGCAATAGCTTCACCTCTACAGAATTCACTACCATCTTCTAAACAATTTCAAATAACCAAGTTAATCCCAATTCCCAATTCACACATACTTGCAACTCTTTTTTGTTTTGTTTTTTTTTTTTTTTTTTTGAAACAAGAAAAATATTAGAGCTTTTGATAATGAATTACCTCACCAAGCCGATCAAATGCCCCAATAACACCACCACACAGGGTTGAAAAAATTGCATACCAAATTTGGGTATCCATAAAGTACACCTGCAATAACATTTTCAAGAGTACACAATTGCCTCAGCACAGTTAATCTCTATTCTTTACACTATGGGAAACAGGTGGTATGAAAATTTTAACAAATTGAAAATAACATTGAAAAATAAAATAAAAGAAAGAAGATAAGATACCAAAATCACTGGGACCCAAAGGGCAATAACAGCTCCATAGTTTTTATCAGCTGCATTGGTACGACACCTTTTAGTATGAGAATAATTAAAGAGGTCAATGGAGATGAACAAAAAGAAGAAACAAATTAGGACAAATACCATTTGGGAAGAACTCATGCCAAGCATACTGAATATGGTGAATATTCATTATATCTTTTGTTGGCCTTACCAGAGGTTTTATCTGGTGTGTTAGAGAATTGTTAGAGAGTATTAAGGGAGGTTGAGAGAATAGGCTGAATGAGCTCTCAACAAAGAGACTATACTTAGTAGAAACTATGTATCCTGATCCAAGGTATAGAACCAAAGAGATGTTGCAACTACCTGGACAAAATAGCTAAATGCAAATTTGCAACACAGAAGCAGCACCCAGAATAAAGTATACCTGGCAAGGCAAGAAAAAAAATGAAGAGGGCAGATGCCAAAATGAAACAGATGAAAAGAAGGTACTTAGAATTTATATAAAATATACTTTATCAGTGCGAATTGACTTTCATGCATCCCCCTTCCCACATAGATTCTAGGCTGAAAAGGGGATAAAAACAAAGAAAAAGTCATTGAGGTCAATTATAAGGTTACAAAGTAATCAATAGGAATATGCATGGGGAATAAAAGATGGAAGGTTGAGAGTAGTGCATAATGCAGCATCCAGAGCAACATATATGAAGGCCATGAAAACTTTTCTTGATACAAGACTGGAATTACAGCACCAGGAAATGAAAAAGAAAGTTGAAAATATATTGAAAACCTATTTTGGTTCATTAGATTTGCATTTTATATTAATTAATACAGCAGTAACAATTTTCCCCAGAGATTTAACATTTGCCTACAATTCAAACCTGATCAGGAAGGAACTATAAACTATATGCTTGTCATCTGCCTGATACGAAGAAATTAACACACAAGTGTATCTTATACATTTTTACTTCAAATTCAATGCATGTCAAGTTCTATCTATGTTTATATGCACACAGATGGACAGTTGTAAAAGCACTTACTATGTTCGCACAGCTCACTTAGTCACTTTACATTAGGAAAGCATACCTGTGACCACCATAGAAGAAATCTTACAACAAGCCAATCTGAGCTCTCAATCCAACGTCGAAGCATTGGGAACAAAAATAAAGCTGCTGCAAGTAAATTTGGTAGCAGGTATATAGCCACAGCCATGAGATACAGTGGTGGAATGCCCTTAACTCTATTTAGAAATGAAAATACATCCCTAATCCGTCCAAATTTGAAGGAGTTGTTTTGATGGACATAACACAGTGGCAGGATGATAGTCCAAGCCAGGCTAACAATGATCTTCAAAATATTCCTCAAAACATCTGTAAACTTCCATCTATGATAGCCCGGAAAGTTCAAAATAAGGTCCAAAGTACCTAGTTTCATAGATTAAGAAAGGAAAAGAAAATTAATTTTCAAATCAATACAACTCAAGACTAAAAATTACAAATGTTATATTCAGGATCACCACCATATCAAACTTGTTCTGCCAGGAATTCCAAAACTAAGAATTCAGTTTCAAGTATTATTGGTTTATTTTACAATCCAAAACTATCCCCTTGGCTTTATATATTATCTGAGCGAAAAGCTATGGAAGATGCCTAGAACATATATAAATAGAACCCCTGAAAACAGAATAGTTGGCAAACAAATATGGAGTGTACGTTAATGAGAACTCTAATTGTCATCTTCCTACACCTTTTTCAAAGCATCAAATCTTAGGACTAAAAGGTAGGGACAAAGAGAGCTAGTGCCTACAGACATACAGAAAAATCTAATAAATCTTATTATTCTTGAATGCAATTAATGCAGCAAAGAAGAAGAATGGCATACTTTGAAGGAAGCGAAGAAAGGCTGCTGTGATGAAAATACTTGACAGACCATATAGCACATCCTTCCGAAATATATCCAATAGAGAAATATCACTCCATGCAATTATAATCAGGGCCTAAAACAGCACAGTCCAGTAGTTACTGGCATAAGCATCTAGTTATAGTAGCAACAGGGCAGCCGATTCAGTATTATTAATGTTTGAACAGGTTACCTGTAAAGCAAGAAAGAAGAATGACCAGAGGCGGTCAAAACTTCGAAAGGTATGCCAAAATGATCTGGTCTCGGCAAAATACGATTTACCCATCCTTGCAGGATTTTTGTCGGAAATTCCTTTGCCCTGGGATAGCAGTCAAAGTAATGAATATTATCATCCATATGAAGCAACTGATGAATAAACAGTCTGAGTGTACTTTAGATGTGTCTCGTGTGGATTTGAAGAATTTTCCATCATCGCGCATTGGCCAACCCAAAGAAAAGCAATCTGAAGACCTGTGCAAAGTCAACCAAATTATAATATCTAAAAGCAGAAAAAAAAATTGCAAGCAATCACTGCATGTTTTAATCTTAAACAAGAAATACACTGTTCAACTGGAATTCTTTTTTTTTGAAGAAGAAGAAGAAGAAGAAATTCAACTGGAATTCTTAAATACCAGAAATACTCATTCAAATCATCATAGTTGCACCAAGCAGTGTGTGGTGCTTTTCCATTTTTGCTTTTCTTAGCCTCCTGGAGAAATATAATCACCATTTCACTATCTTTGACAAGATAAGCCCAATAATTATAAAGTATTACAGGATTGTATAAATAGTACCTTGTCAATCACTTGATAAATGGGAGTAATGACCTTCCGCAAGAAAGATTCATCATCCCCACCATAAGAAGGCTTGATGTTTTCACCAGTGACAATGCTAACATTTCCGGCTAAGAGACCATGAAGTTCATATGCCATCTAAACAAATATTTGGAAAATGATATTACATGTATTAATTTATAATTACTCTGTACATTCTTATATAATTCTGTATACTTCGAAAATTGAAACGGTGCCAGTCCAAGAGTAAGATAACTACAACTCACATTGTGGAAGATATAGCATAGACACTCTGGCATGAAGCGAACGTTAGCTGCCTCACCCCAGATTAGAAGATAAAGGCCCATGTAAAGTATTTTTCTTTGTTTCACTTCCTGCTCTCCTTCAGGGAGCCTAAAATCGCCAAGAGGCACATTAAATGAATTTATTTACAATATATATTTGCATATGAGCATATCTATAGCCCCATGCACATCTGTATAATAGTTTAATTAAGAAAGCATATATCAGAAGATATGGATGTGAAAGAAGTCCATTGGAAAGAAGACTGGTTGAAAGTCGAAACTCCTAATACCTCACCTTAAACTGTGTTTCCTCCCCAAATATTTGCACCAACTTTTATAGTTTTTGAAAATTTTGTTCATGAGTGCATCAACAGCTCGATCATCAAGCTGTGTGAAAATCACATATTTTCAGTACACTTTCTAGCTCTACTCCGGAGATTTGTGGAGCAAGTTAAAAAGTCAAGACACATTAGGGAAAACTATATACAGTTTAAGTGTATGTATATTAATATATGGATTTTTTATTCAACTAAACAGCCATATTAATATAACTCTTAAGTAAAAGAGAAAACACAATTTCATATTATATCTTGAGAATGGCACAATTTCAATAACTAAGTAATCCGACATATATGTTCTAAGGATGTAAATAACACCAAACATAAATCTTGGTATAAAAATGGAAACATGATTTGTAATGCGCAGTCAATATTTAGATTCTGAATATCCTGGCTAGTGCAGCAAACCAGAAGTTGTAAATTTCAAAGCACAAAAATTTGCAGCTTAACATGATAAGTTTTTCATGCCTTGTTTTGTGGCTCCGGTTTTGGAACTAGCCTTGAGTGGATATTGGCAAGCAGTAAAGTTAGATGTTCCCGTTGGTTCCTTACATTGTCTCTCTGTATACATCAAATAGACCAACGAAACTTTGACATTCATAAAGAATGAAACTCAGTCTAAATGATCAGTACCCATTTTTGGATGATCAATGTGTACCTGAAACCCAAACATGGCCCTTAGCCAATCTAAAAGGTCGAGCTCCCCAGCTCTCTGCCTTTGCTGCTCAAATGAGGCTGGCCAATTCAATCCATGTGTGTTTGAAAGAGCTGCCACGGCAGCTTTAACCTGGAGAAAGCAAAAAACTTCCATCACCATTCAGACTAACTTGTTTAACAGAATCTGAACCCTATATGTTTGGATGCAAAATTTCACCTCTTCAAGCTGCATGATAGATTGTGAAGCTCCGGCAGAATCAGGGGGAATGATGTTATAGGGAGCATAGATTTCCTTCTTTGCCTGAACATCATTTGCTGCTGCAATAATCTGTTTAAACAATTCATATTTGTTATGATCTTCTCGGGAATATAATTCTTTCACAAAAGCATGAAAGCATCATAGGCAAACTAATATCTGAACAATAAGTATGCAATCCTATAGTGTTATTACAACTAACCTCAGGAGCAACTTCTTCAACTTTTTCAGTCTTGTTGACAGCACAAAGAACCTCAAATACCACTCCAGCAGTCTGGTATGCTTTGCCAAGCTGAGCTCTGTAGGTAAAATATTAAAACAATTAACAGCAAGTACACTTCCCGACAAGGATTGCATAGTAAAAGGGAAACTATTATATTAAGTCTCTGCATACCTATCTGCTTGTTCACCCTTGTTAAGTGCCACAACATATTGCTCATAGTAATGCTTATAGAAACTCTCTATTTCTCGTGCATCAGTCTTTTTCACTCGAGAAGCAAGAGTTGATGCATTGTCCTGAAAGGATTACTATTAGCAAACCTCTATAGTTCTATAGTATGTCAAAGGAAGCATATTTCTACTAGCCTACTGCAGTTCCTAGCAACTGTTCACATGTTCCTACTGTGTTCAGTTGTGAGCACTTTAATTCTAAAGATTCTGAATGCATCGTTATAAAGGGAAATTGACGCACTCCAATTATCATTCAATTCGGATCATTCAAACGTTGAATGCATTGATGTTTTCAAATTGCAAGGGGTAAAAGGGCAGATAGGGTTAGCAATTAGCAGGCAGTACAGTGTTTGGTAATTTCTCACCAATATTTCTGAAAAGAGAAATTTCAGGAGATGTATTTGCTAGAAACAACTTTGCTGAAAAATTAGTTAGATGTGTATTTACCTTTGTTTTCTTTCAGTGGAAACTAAACTGGCAGAGAATACAACACTCCCATAGTCCCATACCGTCTAGTATACACATAATACGAGTATGTTTTTAAACCATTATGGAGTTGGAATTTTTATAAACTTAAGTGAACATTTTCATTTAAAATTTTCATAAAACACTTTCCTTCACTTTATTAGTAAAAATGTGTAGCCTCAGATACATTCAACTCGTCAAACAAATCAAAAACAAAATAAATAAATAAATAAGAAAAATGAATTTGACCTACTTAAAGGTCCTTAAATTTAGGATTCAAATTTATTGGTAAAACTTTGCCTACTTACATAAAAAAAATTCATAAACACGAAAGATATTAACTCTAACTAATTTCCCTAACACTAAATAGTTTAATTAATATCAATGATGTTTACTTCCAAAAAAAAAATATCAATGATGTTAGATAGGAATAATTAATATGGAGTAACAAACAAATTAATAAGAAATATCTTAAAAAATAATAATAATAAAAAGAAACTTATTTTTTCCAATTTACGAGATTGACCTAATTAAATGTGAACTGAGTAAGGTGATATCAGATATTATTGCAAGCATGTCAAAGGAAAATGACGAAGTATTTTATAGTGCGCAATATAATACAATAGAGTAATTATATATGGACTTCCAAATTATATTTTTATTTGTCACTCTTTATGACATGACATGTCTTGATTGTTTAATTTAGTAGGAAATTATGATGAATATTCATTTCTCTTTTTCTTTCTTCAATCAAATTTGAAGAGGAAGTAAAAATTGATAGTACAAATTTGAGAGTAACCTGTAGTATTTTTCAATGCAATAAAATGCAGATGAAATAGAAGGTACATACACGCTCCAATCGTTGATGGAGAGCGGTTTTGAATTGACGCACACCACGTCCACTCGAGCTTGGGTCCAATCTGTTCGCCTTCTCGAAAGCGTAGAATCGACCTGAATACACGTAACAAAATAACCAAATAGGAGAGAACAGTGCAATTAGGGCTTCAAAACTGGAATCCAAAAGAAGCTTGACATCGCATTTGTTTGTATACGATAGGAGGCCGCGTGCGTACAGAGATATGCAACTCGAGGGTGTTCGTTTTGGATCTCTGTGGCAACGCGGAGGATAGGTGAAATGGACTGCAGGGACGAGGGTACGACTTCGGTGTCGAACACTTCCCCCATGGAGAAGGTGGTCATGGCGGTACTGCGTGAAGGCCGCCGCGTCAGCGTCGACTGTACCCCCGACTGGTCCAGAGCTCTTGGCGACGACGTCATTCTCTCTCTTCTCCTCCTCAGTTCACTATTCTTCGTTTAGAGACGTAAACTAGCTGCAACGTACACGACCTCAAACAGGTTCATCTCCTCCTCTGATCTCCATCATCATCAACTCTCTCTTCCTAGCTTCCTTTCGCTCTAACATCACATCAATGCAAAAGTAAGTCGAAAAAAAATGATATAAGTAACATTATTTTGATACCTTGGCATTCAGATTTCCATATTGATGCATTCATATTCAATTCACATACATAGCACACACAAACACCACAAAGTTTCAGAAATGTTGATCGGAAATACATCCGTTCATATATACATTTATACATTTTGATCGGAAATGCCGACCGATGAAGCTTATAATACTGCAGAAAGAAGCCGAAATATACAACTGGAGAAGCTGGACTTCGCCTAATAAATTTTGGTTATATCATATGAATGAGTGAACCAATTCTAGAGATAGAAAGAGGGACGAATGCGGAAACATATCTAATCGGGAGACTTTGAGACTACCGGTGTGCAGTGGCGCCAAATTATCTACGGACCATGGTCCAAATTACAACATAAACTACAGATAAATTTTTATTTTTATTATAATAAATGTTCATTTATAATGTATTGAAAGTTCATAATTTTAATATTATATTTCAAAGTGAAGTGAACATTTAATACACAAAAATCAACTTTCTTAATAAATATTTAATTTATTAAAAATAAATATTCAATATCCTAAGATGAATTTTATGTCAATAGTTATTTTGTAAATAAAAGGTATAAATGTATAATGATCCACGAGATGGCAAGTTTATGGAGTTTAGACAAGCTAGGAAGAGACAAAATCTATCATGTTTGGAAATTAAATGGATAGTGAAAAACTTTCAGTTGAAGTTGGGAGACACGTGGATGGCCGGGCGCTGAGACAGTTAGATCATCTCCAACTATTTGCATCAAATTTTACACTAAAAGAAATATTTTCTGCATATTTTTACACCAAATTTGTTTCATCTCCAACCCATTATACCATATTTTACACCAAATTTTATTTCTTCACTAAAATAATTTGTTTTCTCATAAATTAAGACTTTGTATTATCAATAAATATTTTAATATAAAATATTACGGAGTATAATTTTAAATGTAATTTGCTTTAATTTTGTTATAATTAAGCTTTATGTATTTTTATTTTTAATTGAATTATATTCAATATTAGTCTTGTTTTAATCGTCTTGATGAGATCTTTCAAATGATATAATTTATTTTTAATAATATAAAATTTATATTTAACAATTTAACAAAATATACAAATACATTAAAACTAAACCAAGAAAACCAAAGGAATTACCAATAAAGTAGGGGGTCAATGGAAAAAAATAAAAATAAATAAATAAATATATACATATATACATATATATGGGGAAAATGTACAAATAGGCCATTGAACTATTTAGGGATATCAATTAAGCCATCAAACTCCAATAAGCTCCAAATTTATCCATGAACCCGTAAAAAAAAGAATAATTAGCCTTTTTAACAGGTTACCAACAGGTTTTGTTGATTGGGATGCCACGTGCATTTTTTATTTTATATTTTTATTATTATAATTTTCCTACTAAGCATTTGACCAAAAAATAAAAAATAAAAAATAAAAAAATAAAACACTAAGGATTTGACCCTCAACTATAGCTTCTTTATTTAATTTACGATTTTTCTCTCTTTCGCGATTGTTTGTGGTATTTGCGATATTTTCAAAACTTTCTTCACCATCCTTATTACCTTCATGTTCATAATTTTCTTATTAAAAAATATCGCAAATACCACAAACAATCGCAAAAGAGAGAAAAACGTAAAATTAAATAAATAAGCTATAATTGTGGGTCAAATCCTTAGTTTTTTTTTTTTGGTCAAATGCTTAGTAGGAAAATAATAATAATAAAAATATAAAATAAAAAATCCACTTAGCATCCCAATCAACAAAAACATGTTAGTAACTTGTTAAAAAGGCTAATTGCTCTTTTTTACAGGTTCATGGATGAATTTGAAGCTTATTGGAGTTCGATGGCTTAATTGTTATCCCCCAATAGTTCAATGGCTTATTTGTACCTTTTCCCATATATATATATATATATATATATATATATATATATATATATATATATATATATATATATATAT
>NC_044918.1:31711359-31741626 GCF_003576645.1 Ipomoea triloba
ATATATATATATATATATATATATATATATATATATATATATATATATATATATATATATATATATTAGATTTGGTGCGGATGAACAGTACAGCGCCAAATATGGTACTGCACTGTTCATCTTGCGCCAAAAAATTGGTGTTTTACTGTGTTGATTGGAGGGCTCATCACACCATTTTTTTTTCCTGTTTTGATGCTTTGGCGTGAATGTTGGAGATGGCCTTGGAGATGATATCTTCCCAGCTTCTACTTTCTCTCCCGGTTCTAGCGTCACTATGGTTCTTTCCTGTTACAATCGATATTCCTTCAACTCCTTCAAGCATCAAGCCGGCCACAATAAAGTCAATAACATGGGAGAAAATTGTGTTCGGTGTGTTTAAAAAAAAAAAAAAAAAAGAATAATACTACGCATAATAATCTCACATTATATTCCATTTTTTACTACCCGCTTACATGTCATTCTTTGATTTATTAAAAAATGTGAGTCACATTTTCTATTGCTTTATTTCCATCCTCCTCCAATAAAATAAAAACACAAGAGTTTTACTCTCTTAGATTTCATTTATCATTTTCTTAAAAAAAAAAAAAAAAACACACCGACAATGAAGGCATGTTGGCAATATAAGATGTCAAATGAGGAGTTAGATTCTTATAACTAGAACATACATTTGGTTTGCATAAAAAATTTTGAGAATATAATTTAAATTATATTTTTTGGAGAGAAAAAAATATCATTATACATTTTTATTAATTATTATTGTAGAGGGGTAAATTAATTTTGGCAATGGTGGAGAAAATATAATGATCTGAAAGTGGATGACGGACGATGACAGTTGTAGTTTACCGATTGGTGCTGGCCGGTTAATGGCAACTATAGGATAGGAAGGAAAGAGTAAATATAATGTTTGCTTACTAGGTTGAATTTATGCATTGCTTGCATTTTGCACTGCACTTAACCAAAGTGCCAACAAGGGATGATCAAGACGTTAATTTTTACGACGTTAATCTTTTGAATTGGGAGTAAATATGTAAATTAATTTGTTTCATAATTATGTTGATCCTTATCAATTGCATATAAGAAAAAAAAAACATTAGCTTATTAAAGTAATTTTTGATGAATTGCAAATTAAAATAAGTTCATCATCATGATAAACTATAACTATATGTGTTACACTTGTGTGAGACAGTTTCACATATCTTTATACTAGCACTATGTTTGGCAAACCTAGCTGAAAAGGTAGCTGAAAGCTAAAAAGTAGCTGAAAACTGAAAAGTTATAAGCTCGAAGCTGAAATCTGAAGAGCTGTTAAGCTAGCTGTTATGCTTAAAAGTGTTTGGTAAAAATAGCTTTTTGATAAGCTGATAAATGTAAAAAGACTAAAAAGGACATCTTCATACAATTTAAATAGTTTTAAATTTAAATAGGTTTGTTTATATATTAAAATATAAAATAGTGAAATCAATATATTTTAATAAAATATAAAGTAAGAACATATATTTGAAAACATATAAAGTAAAACAAAATGTTTATAATTCATAAGATTAGTTCATACAAAAATCAATGTTCAAATACAAATGTCAAATTGAAATTACAACCAAAAGAAAAAGTAAAAAAGGTTTAGCCAAACAAGTTTTAATTGGGAAGGGTAAATGATTTATTTCTTTAAAATAATAAGGTTAAAGATAGAAAAAAAGTTAGGAAGCTACTAGCTTATTTTGAAACGCTACCTTAAGTAGCGTTCAAAAATAAGCTCTTATTTTAAGCTACTAGCTTATTTTAGGAACATTACCAAACAGAGCTTATAGCTTATTAGTAGCTTGAAATAAGCTATAAGCTCTGCCAAACAGAGCCCAAATGTAATATTAAACCAGGAATAAGATGTTTGTTAAATAAGGAAAAATATAATGACAAATGTAATACTTTTATATGTTATACTTAGGAACGAAATTTAATACTTTTGATGAAAAATGTAATACTTTTACATCATGAGAAAAATGTAATACTACTTTTGAAGAAAAATGTAATACTTTTACATCAAAATGTAAAAGTATCACATTTTTCTTCAAAAGTAGTATTACATTTTTCTCATATAAATAATAACCATTTTATTTCTGATTTAGTATTACATTTGCTAGTAAAAGTATTATATTTCGTCTTGACTCGACCCTTCTTACAAATAAGGATCCGTGAGACGATCTCACACAAGTTTTTGCGTAACTATATACTTGGAATAATATATGATCCTAACTTAGATCAAGAGGAAGAGTTGTATGAGATAACATCCCTAATTATCTCACATTAATTTTTTTTTAAAGTGTTGTTCCTACTGCATTGTAATCATATTTTGAATATAGTGTAGAAACGATGAGTAATTTTAAAGAAGTAAAAATAATTCCACCATTATAGGATTTTGATAGGAAAAAAATTAATTTCTGATGATCGAGTTCGTATGAAAGATTTAAATATATCAACAAAGTCAAAATATCATGTAATTTTCTAGTATGTTTAAAATTTTGTGATTTTGTTCGATGAAATATTAGTAGAATTGGTAAAATATTGTAACTGGATGATAAATCACTGCGCCAAAAGATTGAAATTTTGGAGAACCAATTTTAAAAGTTCGTGATTTACAATCCTCCCATATTGTAGTATTCAAAAAAAAAAAAACAAAAAAAAAAAAACAATCCTCCCATATTGTAAAGCTTTGATAAGACTTTTCAATTTTTGGTGAACAAGAACACATTGTCCAATCCTCTCACTTGAGTTTTGTTCTCCATTATCTACTAATTTTTTTCATTATTAAACTATATAGTGATGGGCCATGGGAGCTATGTGCCCATTAGTTTGGCAAGGTTTTAGCCTAAGAATAATAAATGAGGAGTTTTATTGGGCTTAAATGAGAGGAGTGAAGGGAGGCTCAAAATCTACAATCGTTATACCCTACACCACGGTGCACATAGCAATGTGCACCGTGGGACTAAACGGCGCCGTTCCACTAATTGATGGGACGGACGCCGATTAGTCCATCCAATCACCGTTATTTTTTTTTAAAATTAAAATATATAAGCGATGAAGAGTCTTCCTTAACAAGACTCCCGACTCTCTCGCTCCACTTCACTGCATTTTCACTGCACTTCATCAACAACACTCTCAAGCAAGCAAAACACAAACGATTCACACCAGAACTCAAGAACATCAGAACAAATACGCATTGATCAACAACAAATACACATCTTCATCGATTATCAAGAACACAAGGAACTAAAAGGTAAATATTTAACAAACATTGTTGATCAACGACATTGTGCAAAAAAAAAAAACATAATGTTTGTATATATATCACATACACATTTGCATTCGCATTCTAGCATGAACATTTACTGATTCTCAATATTATAGCATTTTATCATCCACATTGTTGATTTTCAGTATTAAACCTCATCAAACATCTGTGTTAGGTTATTGATACTAGGGCTTAGATTCTGTGTATTATTGTTAAAGACTCTGTGTATTATATCATGTCATTGTGTGCATTTTAGGATGTCACCATTCCCACATTGTTGATTCCAAGTTTCCAACATTCTTGGTGATTGATAATAATGAGAAGTATATTCTGTGTATTATTGTTATTGAGTTTGTGTATTCGCGTTAATGTGTTTGTGTATTCTTCTTACTGACTCTGTGTGTTCTAGTATTTTATCCACATTGTTGAATTTAGGTTATTGAAACTAGGGTTTATATTCTGTGTATTATTGTTAACAACTTTGTGTATTTTAGCATATCATTCTATGTATACAAGAATGTTACCATCCCACATTGTTGATTCCAAGTTTTCAACATTCTTGATGATTGATAATAATGAGAAGTATATTATGTGTATTGTTGTTAATGAGTTTGTGTATTCGTGTTAATGTGTTTGTGTATTCTTCTTACTGACTCTGTTTATTCTAGTATTTTATCCACATTGTTGTGTTGAGGTTATTGATACTAGGGCTTAGATTCTGTGTATTAGTGTTAAAGACTTTGTGTATTGTAGCATGTCATTCTGTGTATTCTAGCATGTTAATTCTGTCTTTTCTATTATGTGACAGCAATGTCAAGTTCTGATAAAAGTGATCAAGTCCTGGCAACTGCCTTACAAAGAAGAAAGAGAAAGAGAGATAGTGCAGCTACGTCAAAGCCACAAACAGAAGACAGGCAAAAAAAAACAGAGAAAGAAGCCTGCAACAAAACGAACAAAGAAGGGGAAGGAAGTAGAAGAAGACAAACCAAAAACAAAGAAATACTTTACTGTTCGAACAACTCCTAAGCAGTTGTTCACCCTTGTCAGTAGTTTAACCGAGGATCAGCATCAAGCCGTAAAGGATATAGGATTTGGACTATTACTGGACATCAAGCTGACTCATTGTGATGGTGTGCTAATCAAACACATATTAAAGAAAATGGACATAGAACGATGCTCCATTGAAATTGGAGATAGTGATGATGAGCTGTGTTTGTCAGAGGATGATGTAAAGTCTACACTTGGACTCCCGCGGGGCAAACTCCCTATCGTAGAGGGCACTTCTAGTAATGAGACTGAAGGATTCAACGCTTTGGTCAGGGATTGGAGACAGAGATGGCGGGTAGAGAAGGGAACCCCAACAACCACTGAAATGCTAAACAAGATTGTCGAGAGACAAGACAGTGGTGACATGTTCAAGCGTGACTTTGTCATCTTCGTGGTTACAACACTGATAAGGGGTTTCAAGAACACTTTCTGCAATTACAGGATTCTATACTCACTGCAAGATGTGAGTAAAATCAAAGAAATGAATTGGTGTGCTTACACCATAAAGAGTCTGATCAAAGAAATGAATTGGTGTGCTTACACCATAAAGAGTCTGCTAGACAAAATGAATTGGTGTGCTTACACCATAAAGAGTCTGCTAGACACTATGAATTGGTGTGCTTACACCATAAAGAGTCTGCTAGACACTACAGAGACTTGGAAATCAAACAAGGATTCCTCATACAGTGGCCCTGCAACTTTCCTAATGGTATGCAATACTAACTTATTCTTATAATTCTATAAATTATTGAATAAAATGCCTTACTTGAGTCTGTGTACTCTATGTGTACTCTGTTGAAAGTTTCTGTGTATTCATGTTCACATTCTGTGTATTACTGAGTAATATTCTGTGTATTGTAGTTAGTCATTATGTGTATTCACTTATATATCTCTGTGCATAGTCCTAAATACTAAACCATAAGTCCTAGATCATAACCACTAAATGTTTGTTCTAATCTTTGTTTTTTTTTTAATTCTTTGAAGCTTTCTTACCTTGATCGAGTCCAGATCAGGGGGCTTGTTCTCACATAGAACCCTCCAACCATTAGAGAATGGACAACAAAAGACATTAAAGCAACGCTTGCAATGCATAGGAAGCCAGTGAAGTATGGTAGAGGAAAGGTGATTGATAGAAAGCCAATGCCTGAGGAGGAAGTGACTCATAAACCAATTGAGTCTGAAACTGTGCAACGAGTCACTGACTCCCTGAAGAAAATGACTTCCAGTATTGCAGAGTTTGGAGAAGTCATGGCAGGAATTGGAACCAACAATTCAGCAGCTGAAATCATAAAGAACACTTTTGTCAACTTCTCCCACACTGTCAATCCAACACCAAGTCCAAATCCAACCCCACCGGTCCCACCCGAGAGCCTGCTAAAAGATGATGATGTCTTCAACGAGCCAAGCTTCTTAGAGCCAGTCGCTGAACTTGAAGCTGCATTCTATGCAACCATGAGGAACATCTCTCCTGAAATCAATGCACCTTCTTTCCAGCTGTTAACTCCGACACCATCACCACCACATTCTGAAAATCAACAAGCAGAAACAACAGCACCAGCAGCAGCATCACATGCAGCAGCACCAGCAACAACAACACCAGTAGCAACATCGCATGCACCAACAACAGCAACACCATCCCCAATAAGGCGATCACCAAGAGGAAAATCAGCCTACCCTTCACTTGAAAAGACCCCACCACCACCAACACGTAGAGAACAACAAAAAGAAGCAACACCGTCTCCAAAATCTCCAGAAATAGCAACCATGTTGGAATCTTTGGTTGAAAATATTTCTAAAGTGGCACCATCTGCTTCAATACCATCTGCTACAACATCACTAACAGAAACACCAACAACACCATCTGCTACAACACCAAAAACACCAGTTGAAATTGAATTTGAAAGGTATACACTTATGCTTATAACACTTTATAATTTACTAATACTTGTGCTTATATTCTGTGTATCTTATTGAGTGAGTCTGTGTATTCTAACATTTCATTCTGTGTATTCTGTATATTAAAATTTTTATTCTGTAATTCACTTAGACTATATATTCTGTGTATTACATGCTATCATTCTGTGTATTGACTATTATATTTCTGTGTATACACAGCATCCTTGCAGAGCCTGAAGAGGATATTGAAGATGTCCACACAAAGAAAAGACCACAAAGAAAGTTGAAACAACTTCCTCTGGCCTTACGCTCACCATATTGGGCACAAAACAGAACAAAGCTGACAAACATTTCAGCTAAACAAAAAATCTTTTCAGACTACGCATTCTTGTCTTGTGGTGGTCAATATTCAATGAAGTAAGTTCCATTTTGATAACTTTTACTAGACATACATCATATTACTTAACATGTTATTTCCTTATGATTAATCTATATTTTACTTTGTGTAGTGATATGCTTTATTTAGGAAACAATTTGATCGCTAACCGGGACGATTTCATGTCATTGGCATCCGGTTACGTATCTACCAACATTGTGCAAATTTGGTGCCAAATGATGAGTTTACTAGACATGAGAAGATCAATTGATAAGCCAAAAAGGGTTTTCTTCTCAGAAGTTGTTTTTGTAAGTAACATTTTACTCTAAACTTTTTTTTTCTTTCTTTTATTCATACCAATGCATTGTATAACCAAAAAAAAAAACAAATTTTTGCAGATGACGTTAGAAAGTGCAACAAATTTGCAAAATAGTAAAAGTGCTGCCTCAAAGGCCATTTTGAAAGAATTCTGCGGAGCAATTGATCACCAACTGGAATCAATTTCTCTTGATATAAGTGATGCCAGCCTTGTAAGTACAAAATAACTATACCTTAATTATTTAAATTCTGTATATTATTCATTTGAATTGTCCATATAACACAAACTGATTTGTTTTTTCTGACTACTCTTAACAGGTATTCTTCAGTATCCTCCGACACCAACATTTCTACTTGATGTGCTTTAATTTCTTGACATCAAGACTTCAAATAATTGACAACAGGCCTATTCCTGAAGGAATTACAGCACAAGACAAGTATGAAGGTTGTCCGGAGAAACTAGTAAGAAATCTTATCTCTATTAAATTCTGTGTATCTTACTAAGTGAGTCTGTGTATTCTAACATTTCATTCTGTGTATTCTGTATATTACAAAGTATATTCTGTATAGGACTTAGACTATATATTCTGTGTATTACATGCTGTGATTCTGTGTATTCTGTCATACTAATTACACACAACTATATCGATATTCTACAGTTGATTGCCTTCACTAAGTATCTCGCAACAAAGAAGAGTGCACTTGCAAAAAAGATGAAATCAATGAGAGTGCAATACATGCAGCTGCCTTGGCAAAATGAAGAAAATGCTGTAGACTGTGCCATATACTCGATGAGGCATATGCAGACTTACACAGGCACATCAATAGAAGACTGGAATGCATGACTCACTGGAGGCCCTGAAGATGTAAGTATAAAAATATTCTTTCAACTTTCTTCCATATTAAAATATTTAACAATTCATTTCTAATTAATTTTGCATTCTATTTTTGCAGAATACATTCCTTACATCACTGAGAGCTAAATATGCCGCAACTATACTCATGTCAGAATGGAATACCCTTCTACCAGAGGTGACAAATGCAGCCAAAGAAATCTACAAACAATCAAAGTGACCGTATTTGTAAAGATGTTGATTTTTGTAAACTGAAATTGAAACAAGTATCTGAGATGTGTTCTTTATTTTGGAAACTACTCTAACTCTGAAATGAAAAAAGGCTTTTTGTCACATCTTATATTATAGGGTGCCATATCTATTAAGTTTATTATGTTGATTACAAAATTTATTCTAAGCATGACTTCAATTATATATTCTGTGTATTACGCAGTAACATTATGTGTATTACATGCTGCCCTTTTGTGTATACAGTTAATGGTAACCCATAACTCTAAGACTAAACCTTAACCCCTAAAACCATAACACATAATAATATTCTGTGTATTACATAGTAATATTCTGTGTATTATTGACTTAAACTCTGTGTATTCAAAAATATATCTGTATACATAGTACTGGGTGCTAAACCCTAAACCCTAATGCTAAACCCTAGCTTCCACCTCTGTCTTCTAACTCTAAAAACATATTACAGAGTGCAATTCATATTCTGTGTATTCGGCAGTATTGTTCTGTGTATTACATAGTATCACTCTATGTATTACAGAGTGCAATATAAAGAAATAACACCAAATGGTTTCTGTTGTTGTGGTAAATAATTCTGTGTATCTTGCGGAAACAGTCTGTGTATTTGATAAACACTATTTTTATACATATTTATATTTTATTCTTATAATAAATTAATTTTATTTATTTTACATTATATTTATTTTAAGTTATATTTTATATTTTATACTAATATAATAGCTATTTGGGCTTAATTGATTAATTGAGCTAATTATATATTTTATTTTGTTTTGTTTAATTAGTTAGCCCATTTAATTATTTTAATTATTTTAATAGTTTTAGATGTTAAGTAGTGCATCCCAATTGTGATTCTATTTTATCTTTGTTTTCTTTTTTCTGTTTTAGATATTACGTACGCCAATTTGAATTCTAATGAATCGCAGCAGCCTAACTTGCTTTTAATTTTATTTTCCTTCGTTATTTTTACTTATGTACGAATATTGCGGCGGACATGCGAAGAGGAATTAGACGATGCGAACTGCTGCGATGCTGCGTGCGGACAAGCGTTGATTTCGGACAGCGTGCGGCAAGCGTCTTCCAGTAGATTTCGACCGCAAGTTACTTTTACAAATGTACGGAGAATACTAAGCCTAAATTAGTATATATAGGCAATGAATTCAGTAGTAAAATCGTCAAGTTTTGTATAGAATCAATTTATATTTATTTTGTAAAGACTCCCTACGATGTACTGTTGAGTTCTTATTTTTCCAATTCAAGGATTATTGAAGTTTGATTCTACAAGACCAGTAAGCTTTATTTAGCCTAAATTATTCTTTGCACTTTATTATCTATATATCTTCTGTTATATTCATATATATGAATTATTGCTTGATTAATTGTTGCAATAGGGCCCATTGTTCAGTTGTCAAGTTATTAAATTGCTAGTTAGAACCTTGAATCCGTAATTGTTTAAGTGTTCTGATGTTGGTAGCATATAGCACAATTTGATTATAACTAATTTTCAGTTTGTGTTATGGACATATATAGTCTAGCTTAAATGAACCGAGCTTGTGAGTTTGTTGGCTAGGATTGGTAGTCTTTCTAATTCGATTAATGCTGTTAGTAAATTAAATCCTAAGAGCTTGTTTAGGGTTGTTTATTAGCTAGGGAAGTAATTAAAGAGCTTGTTTTAATTACCGACGAAGTAAGGAAAGACAGGTTGTTAGAGCTTGTTAATAACCATAACCAATCTAGTAAAGAGTAAAGTTAGTTTGGCTTGCATATCAATATCTGTCTTGTTAGAATTAAATCGATATTATTCCTTGGGTTGGATACCATTTGCCATTGACATTTACTTGACATTTATTTGATAATTATTTGCTATTTGATATTATTTTCCATTTATTGTTACTATTTAAGTTTCTATTCTCATTTCATTATTTATTAAATCTATTGCTAAAGATAAGTCTAACCAATCTCTGTGGGTACGACCTTGCTCATCACTATTACAGTTCTTAAGAGTAAGCATTTATTATTTGTTGGTTTCGACACCCATCAGTATTACTTGTAATAGTTTTGTGTATAAAAAGTACAACTGCAGATCTTGAAAAAACAAAACTAACAAACAAAAACCTAATCAAAAATCAACCTATATCATTTGAATGCATACAGACATTAAGACACACTCTGATTGTCCTCTTGATTTGCATTTGACCTAAAATGACAACAAGTTGAACCTCCAGACATTGGATGCACCAGATATCCATTACTAGCAATATTAGAAATAGCATCTTCAACTTGAGACTGCCCCACCGATTTTGTTTTAGATGCAGCTATATGAGCAAGCTGCTTTCGACCCCTTGCTTTCTTGTATTTCTTTTCAATCACACTAGTCACCCTCCTATTGCGTAACCCTTTCAACCGCCTGTTTGATGGATCCTTTATAACACTGCTCGACGATTCCACATCACAATCTTCACCTTCGAAGAAAATAGGGCCATACTCATCTTCAACTTTTCTCTTGGTATCTAACACTGCTTGCTCAAAAATTTTGCGTGCTTCGCTGTTTTCTTGGCAATAAACAACCAACTTCTGAAATTTCCTAGTGATCTCTAAAGTCCAAACAGAAGAGGGAACATTAAAGCACTGAGATGGGGGGATAATACCAGCATTCTCGTCTTCCAAAACTTTTTTAGTCCATCTCTTCAAACAGCTACCACAACTGAATCAATTGCCTCTTGTGGCAATTCTAAAAAAGAGCAAACAATGGCCGAAAATCAAGTAGTGGCTGAAGAACAAAGAACTTTAAGGGAGCTTTCCGCACCAAATCTGAATCAACAACCTCTTTGTATTCAACATCCTGCCTTAGAGGTTGGTTTTGAATTAAGGTCAGGTTTGATTCAACTACTCCCAACATTTCGTGGTCTTGAAAATGAAGATCCACATAAGCATTTGAAAGAGTTCCACATAGTGTGTTCGAGCTTCAAACCGCAAAGAGTGACGGAAGATCAAATCAAACTGCGTGTTTTCCCATTCTCATTAGCCGATAGAGCAAAGGATTGGTTATTCTACCTTCCTTCAGGCTCAATAAACACATGGGATGAAATGGTAAGATTATTTCTTGAAAAGTTTTTTCCAGCATCACGAGCTGCCAGCATTAGAAGGGAAATATGTGGCATCAAGCAAAGAGACACAGAGACTCTCCACGAGTACTGGGAACGCTTCAAGCAAATGTGTGCAAGTTGCCCTCAACATGGAGTTTCTGAACAACTCCTCATTCAATACTTTTATGAGGGACTGCTTCCCATGGAAAGAAAGATGATGGATGCAGCTAGTGGAGGTGCTATAGTGAATAAAACTCCTCGTGAAGCTAGAGATTTGATATCCATAATGGCTGCCAATTCACAACAATTTGGATGTAGATAGGACATACCTTCTAGAAGAGTGAATGAGGTGAACATTTCTTCCCTTGAGAATAAAGTATCTCACTTAACTACTCTTGTTCAACAGTTAGCTCTAGGAGGTACACATAAGGTAAAAGCTTGTGGGATATGTGCCGCCACTGGACACCAAACAAACATGGGTCCGATACTTCAATATGATTACTGTGAGCAAGCTAATGCAGTTGGAGGCTTTCCAGGCCAACCACAACGAAATTATGATCCATATTCAAATACATATAACCCAGGATGGAGGGATCATCCAAATTTCAGCTACAAGCCACATCCCACATTTCCACAGTTTCAGCCTAGACAACCCATTCAAGAACAACCTTCATCTTCACAACAACCATCTTCTAATTCAAGTATGTCGTTAGAAGATATCGTTAAGTCACTTGCCATTAACACACAACAATTTCAGCGAGACACACAACAATTTCAGCAACAAACACAACAATTTCAGCAAGAAACAAGAACAAGTATTCAACACTTAGAAAGTCAGATGAGCCAGCTAGCATCTACTGTGAGTAGGTTGGAATCTCAAGGTAAGTTGCCCTCACAACCTATTGTTAATCCAAAACAAAATGTGAGTGCAATTACCCTGAGAAGTGGAAAAGGGTTGGAAGAACATACTCAAGTGAGAAAAACATTCAACCAAGATGAGGAAACTGAAAAAGAGGTCCATCAACCCCAAAATGATCAAAAACTCGTCAAAGAAAGTCCAGAGACTTTGGTAATTCCTCCCCCTTTTCCTAGTAGGTTGGCCAAATCCAAGAAAGCCGAAGAAGAAAAAGAAATATTTGAGACCTTTCGAAAGGTCGAGGTAAATATTCCTTTACTTGATGCTATTAAACAAATTCCTCGATATGCTAAGTTTCTCAAGGAGTTGTGCACAAACAAAAGAAAGTTAAAAGGCAATGAAATGGTGAGCATGGGGGAAAATGTTTCAACTGTTTTACAAAAAAAGTTGCCCCCTAAATGCAAAGATCCTGGTATGTTTACTATCCCTTGCAAAATTGGAAATGTTAATGTTGACAGCGCAATGCTAGATCTTGGAGCTTCAATTAATGTCATTCCCCTATCTGTTTATTCATCTTTGAATGTTGGCTCCTTAAAAGAGACTTGTGTAATTGTTCAACTTGCTGATAGATCTAATGTTTATCCTGTCAGGGTTTTAGAAGATGTTTTAGTACAAGTTGATGGATTAATCTTTCCTGCTGATTTTTATGTGTTAGATATGGAAGAAGACAATTCTCCCAATTCCTCATTGATCTTATTAGGAAGGCCATTTTTGAAAACTACTAAAACTAAAATTGATGTGCATGATGGTATATTGACAATGGAGTTTGATGGTGACATTGTTAAATTTGATATATTTAATACTAGTATGAAACATCTTATTGGCATGTCATCTGTTTTTGTTGTGGATATTTTATTGCAAGAAGAAAATTGTCATTTGATTGGTGGTGATAAACCGGATGTTGCATTGAATAGAAATCCTAACTTTGATGATGTGTTAGGAAGAGAATGGTGTCTAGCCAAAGACGTTAAAGAAAGGCGCTACTTGGGAGGCAACCCAAAGGGGGTTTACTCTACTCTTCCCTTTATTTGTTTTGCATTTTTATTAATTTTTCTCTTATCTTTACATTCTATTTAACATTGGGGACAATGTTGAGAATAAGTGTGGGGAGGGGATATGATTATTTTCTTCTCGTCAAAAAAAAAATCTTTCTTTTTTCTACTAAAATTTTTCCAAAAAATAATAATATTTTTTCTAAAATTCATAACATAATTGAATAAATGGTCTTGCATATTATGAGTGTTTAATTAGTGTTTTGTTTGATATGGTGGTGGCTAAACTAACCAAGCATGAACCTGTGAGATATTTGAGCCTTTGACTGACACTTCAGTCCAATTATTTTGTTCTTGTGTGATATCTTCCATGGACTTGTATCTCTAGAACTTGCCTTGATTCTCTTTAAAGCTAATTTGATTCATGCATGATTTTTAATATGATTAAGGCCGTCTTTGATTTTTAGCCTCACTAGCCAAATAGCCTGGTCATACCCTAATTATTTTCCTTAGTCAACCACTTTGAGCCTTTTAACTCTATTTTCTTCTTATTGAACCACACATTATAAGCCTCATACCTGAAATTAATTTCCTTGACCTTACTTGAAGGACTAGGGGAGCTTTGATTGGGTAAATGCATAAAGATTGACTGTGGGGAAAGAAGTTGGCAAAAGCGTCTATATGAGTGAGAATAATGCAATTGTCCTTAGACTTCTATGAGCTTTTTGGTTGGTATTTTCACAAAGAAAATGAGTTGATGTGGTTGTTTCAAATTGAGATTGTTTCTACACTAAAGAGGGTGAAATATGCAATGGAAAGTGCATTTCTTCAGATTCTACAAAAAAAAAAATCAATAAAAGAAAAAAAAAGTGGTAGTACAAAAAAAGGAAAAAAAGAGAAAAAGAGAAAATGAAATTATCATTTTTGGTTGTTATTAGTATTTCTCATGTTGAATAAAGCATGAATAGGTTATGGTCTTATGGGATGTGATAGTTTATTTGGTTGGAGTTGAACTATCAAAATAGCAAGAGTGATTGGGTTCCTTTGGTCTTTATTTTTGAGTTAGTCCATTTAATCATGCTCCTCTAGTTTTGAAGGCTTTTTGAACTACTTTTCCAAATAATTCCTACCCTTTGCCCTAAGTCCCATTACAACCTTGGAGAAAGTCCTTATGATTTGATCATGCATGTTATCTTGTAGTGGAGAATGAGAAGATATGCAAGCCTATGGTAGAGCATTTCTATAGGAATTGATTTGAGTGAAATTTATACACCCTTCAAACACTTTTGAGCGATGAGTGATATACCCGTGAGGGCTTGGTTATTTAGTTTACTTCATTTTCAAATAAACTGCTAGCTACTTATTTATAATGTGTTTGAGACCAACGTTCATGAAGTGTTATGAGTTTATATATTTATATTTTCTTAAATAATGTCTTTGCTTGGGGATAAGCAAATGATTAGTGTGGGGAATTTTGATAAACACTATTTTTATACATATTTATATTTTATTCTTATAATAAATTAATTTTATTTATTTTACATTATATTTATTTTAAGTTATATTTTATATTTTATACTAATATAATAGCTATTTGGGCTTAATTGATTAATTGAGCTAATTATATATTTTATTTTGTTTTGTTTAATTAGTTAGCCCATTTAATTATTTTAATTATTTTAATAGTTTTATATGTTAAGTAGTGCATCCCAATTGTGATTCTATTTTATCTTTGTTTTCTTTTTTCTGTTTTAGATATTACGTATGCCAATTTGAATTCTAATGAATCGCAGCAGCCTAACTTGCTTTTAATTTTATTTTCCTTCGTTATTTTTACTTATGTACGAATATTGCGGCGGACGTGCGAAGAGGAATTAGACGATGCGAACTACTACGATGCTGCGTGCGGACAAGCGTTGATTTCGGACAGCGTGTGGCAAGCGTCTTCCGGTAGATTTTGACCGCAAGTTACTTTTACAAATGTACGGACAATACTAAGCCTAAATTAGTATATATAGGCAATGAATTCAGTAGTAAAATCGTCAAGTTTTGTATAGAATCAATTTATATTTATTTTGTAAAGACTCTCTACGATGTACTGCTGAGTTCTTATTTTTCCAATTCGAGGATTATTAAAGTTTGATTCTACAAGACCAGTAAGCTTTATTTAGCCTAAATTATTCTTTGCACTTTATTATCTATATATCTTCTGTTATATTCATATATATGAATTATTGCTTGATTAATTGTTGCAATAGGGCCCATTGTTCTGTTTTCTTGGCAATAAACAACCAACTTCTGAAATTTCCTAGTGATCTTTAAAGTCCAGACAGAAGAGGGAACATTAAAGCACTGAGATGGGGGGATAATACCAGCATTCTCGTCTTCCAAAACTTTTTTAGTCCATCTCTTCAGAATATATTTATTTAGAACTTCAGACGCACAATGCACGTTTAAAATGCGTAAACAGTGACAACATAAGATCCCGGTTTCAGTGAACAGCTTGCAACTGCACCAAATATCTAACTCTCTAACGTTAAAAATCACTTCATGCCTAATAATATCAACCTCCGGCCTCCAGACGTGATACTTATACACACCACCTTCAAATTGAACACACTCTTGATAGCATGATGCCCCTTTCAAAAACTGCTCTTCGAACAAGTAATATATCTCAATCGTATAAATATCCCTAGCGTGTGAAAGAATCTTAATGTGATCCATAGCCATTGTAGGTACACCTTGGGAACACCGGACATCTTCCCCGTTCTCTCTACTCCTCCACTCCGAAACTACACCAACAAAGGAGCTATAGAAATCACATAGTCCAGCAGTCTTGGATAACCTTCTAGAAATAGAGTGATTTGTGGTTTCACTCCTTTGTGAAGATAAAATACCACCAGAAAAATAATCTTTGTTAAATGCAGGGCACCATTTTTCTCTACATTGATACAGCTTTTCAATCCAAGAATTATTATGTCATTTGTATGTTGTGACCATCCTGAAATACCATAACATATATATTAACTACACCTATTCATATACTATAATGCATACACAGACTCTCATATACAAATACACAGGATCATTCAATTGAATACACAGAATATAAGCGGAGTATTATCAGATATGAAGGCATGGGAATGAAAGCACAGAATCAATAGAATAGACATACTCTAACACTACAATACTCAGAATATATCAAGAGAATAAACATAATCTGGGTGAGAATTTCCAACTCTGTATACTAATGCAAGCAATTGGGAAAAATATAATACACAGAATACTATAACTAAATAAACATAAATACCATCACCAATAGACAAAATGTTTAATGAAAGCATACCTTGTCCAATAAAGCTCAAACTCTGCCTCTGTATCGGTATGTTTCAACAAACAATTGAATATGTCTAGAAAATCTTTTTGATTTCTTAGTCCCTTGATGTGCTTCTTTGAATTCTCACCGATATGCCATATACATAGGCGATGTCTTGAGGTTGGAAAAACTTGGGAAATAGCAGCAGCCATGGCAGCGCATTGATCGGTTATTATGCTTTGGGGACTTTTCCCATTCATTGATCTTAAAAATAACCTAAACAACCATACGAACGACTCAATCCTCTCGTTCAACAAAAAACCACATCCAAACATGACGTTCATACAGTGATGGTTCATACCAACGAATGGACCACAAATCATATCATATTTGTTAGTACGATACGTCGTATCGTGAACTAACAAATCTCCAAACAATTCATAGTCTCGCATCATTTTCCCATCTCTCCAAAAAAAACTGCACAACCTTGACTCATTATCCACTTCGAAATCAAAGAAAAAATCCTTTTCACTTGACTACCTTTGTCTAAATATTTCAATTAATGTGTTTGAGTCGGTTCCATCCAAATTTTTCAATACATCAGTGCACAGCGAGTTATATGCATCCCTGCTTGTAAAACCAACGAGTGGTGACCCCCCTGATTGTGTTTTAAGAAACCGTAAACCATCAGCCACAGAAACACCGCTCTTCTTCAAATCCTTTAGGTAGGAAAGATGATTTCTAGACACTGATCTATGTGACCGTAGAAGATAACTCTTGGTCGTTGGAACAAACTCATGATTATGAAGCTTCTGGTGCTTTGTCACAGTCCACATCCCATTCCCATCTAAATCAAATTGAACAGATGCACGACAACATGTCCGTACATCAACTATTAAATAACTTCCCTTTCTTAAAACCCTTTTAAACCCAGACTTTGAACAATTAAACTCCTTCATCTTCAATTGTTTTGTACCAGCACTATATCTTTGCTTACCCCTCCTCACACTAAAACCTAGCCTGAAAGCATAATCATTATAAACCTCATATGCTTCATCAATAGAACTCACTGACACCCCTAACAAGTCCTGATCAGCTGCAAAAACACAATGTTTAAGTACCCCTACAGTCAATACACAGAATACATGCCTACAATACACATAGTGTATAACTACAATAAATAGAATACTGGAAACCCAAAATACAAAACACACATCACCTTGTGTTTACATTACAACTAACATGAATACACAAACTCTCTGACCACAATACACATATTGAATTCAAAGAATACACAAAATATTCACAAAAACACACAAAAATCCACCAGACTGACATTCGATAAACAAAACACAATACACCCTCTGTTTTACATACAACTACAATGAATACACAGAAACATTGCTTGAAATACTCACAGTTCATTAAAAGAATACACATAATATCCACACAAATACACAAAACTCATCTTCTACCCTTCTAATCGCATAGTTGTATCATAAAACAATCCTAAAACCAGTATCATATAACCAAAACACACGAATCAAAACATACGAATTCAATGATTTTCATAAACACAAACAAAATCACAAAATCAAACATAAAAAACCTGGATTACGATCGCCTGAAATAGCCAATCCAATCGGATCATCGAGTTCCTCAGTCGCAACCACCTCCTGCTGCGAATTGACACCTTGCATATCCTAATGCCTGAGAATCCAAGAGCTACGACTGTATATTTGTTATTTGTGAGTTCACAAATCGGAGAAGAAGATCGCCATAATCGCCACAACACAAACAATTCAAATTCACTGTTTCTTTTTTTTTTCTTTTTATATATATTAGGAAGTTAACGGAGGAAACGGACGTGATTCCCAAAATAACGTCCACTTACTGCCTAATGGACAATACATCGCCGTTTTGATTCCTGGTGCACAATGCTACGTCCACCACGGTGCATGGTATAATTTGCCCAAAATCTAGCGGTAAAGGCATTGGGCTTAGAAGGTGTTTGTGTTTTGGAGGGGGTCGAAGGAACGGGAAAATTATACCGTGCACCACGGTGCACATAGCAATGTACACCACGTACGTAAACGACGTCGTTTTGAACATTGTAAATTAACCGTCCATTTTTTTGGAAATCACGTATCCCGGTTCGACCGGTGTCTGTATTTATGTTAATATTCTGTGTATTCCAGGCAATCATTCTATGTATTCTAGGCAACCGTTCTGTGTATTCTAGGCAACCATTCGGTGTAATCATGTTAGTAACACATGTTGTGATGTGTTTGTGCATTCGAATATTTAGGAGGATGAAATCTGTGTATTTTGTGTCAATATTCTGTGTATTCATGTTATTAACACAGGTTGTGATGTGTTTGTGCATTCGAATGTTAGGAGGATGTATTCTGTGCATTTTGTGTCAATATTCTGTGTATTCTAGGCAAACATTCTGTGTATTTTAGATAATGATTATGTGTATTATCGATAATGAATTCCCTGGAGTCATTCGCGTCTGCATCCGCGTCCACTAGCATCTGTGTATTTTGTGTCAATATTCTGTGTATTATGGGCAAATATTCTGTGTATTCTAGGCAAACGTTCTGTGTATTCTAGATAATAATTATGTGTATTATAGATAATGAATTTCCTAGAGTCATTCGCGTCCGCGTCCACTAACATCGAAACGACGTCGTTTACGTTCGTGGTGCACATTGCTATGTGCACCGTGGTGTAGGGTATAACGATTGGAAGGAACGTGCTGGCTAAAATGAAAGGTGTTGAAGATGAGGGCAAATTATTGTGTGGACCATGGTCTACATAGCTGTGTGGACCATGAACATAAGGTACATAATTTTTGTATAGAAGGTACATTATTTTTTTACTGAAGTTACATTATTTTATAGTACTATAAAATAATGTACCTTCAATATAAAAATAATGTACCCTAAAATAATGTACTTTATGTACAAAAATAATGTACATTTAGTATATTAAAAATGTACTTTTTATTTATGGTCCACATAGTTGTGTGGACCATGGTCCATGCAATAATGCTTGGAAGATGAGCATGTGAGCTCATGAAGGGGATGGAGGTGAGTATGTCGGTCCAACGGTAGGGGCACTACCAGTGCCCAAAGGGGGGCCGAATTGGCCCCACCTAAAGAGCGCTCCCCGCCACCCCCCTTTCGCCCCGGCGTGCCAATAGGGTAGTGAATGTGGTGTTGAAATATTTATAAAATAATTCTGAAAAATAAGGGGTTAGAAATTTGAATCGTGTGATACTCACACTTTTTTTAAAACATTATTTGATACCTCCAAAGATGCTAAGAGTGTCGCCTCGATTTCTCAGGATAAACGAATTTACGATTTAAAAGTTAAGCACTTAACATTAAGTATAAGAAGATTAAAAGTTAAGCACTCGAACAAGAACAGGGAATAACACAAGTTCTTTTAAATGAGGTAGAGCATAAGTTTAGGGAGAGGAACTTTCAGGAGATAAAAATAATTTTGTAGTTGTGTGCATCAAATCATGCAATTGCTCAACATTTGTATATATAGGGGAATTGGTCAAATCAACAATTAATCAGGACATTAACACTAATTTAAAATCAATTTGTAACCACCCTAACAGACAATTTAATTGGAAACTAACAATGCGATTATGAATGTTAATTCTAAAAAAAAATGAATTAATAGAAACTAATTCCTACGAATTAGAATTAACGCATTCCAAAACGGTACAACAATAAGGCGACACTTGGAAAGTACTGAACAAGAAGAGCCAACGCAAATTAATTTCACGGGAAGGAGGGATTAATATATATATATATATATATATATATATATATATATATATATATATATATATATATATATATATATATATATATATATATATAAAGGATCCTGTGAAATTAATCCCTTAGGTGAGAAATAGGATGAAATATAGACCATTAGATTTAATTTTGGTAAATGATCTCAGCCATTAAATTCAAAATTCGCGCATTACAAATAACTGTAGTATGATTAACGATCGGGGTAGAATTGTCCGGCGAAGAACACAAAGTGAAGTCAACGAAGATGAAGAATTCAACGAGCAAATTTCAGGCGAGGTCGACGAGACGGCAAAGCTTTGACAGAGTCTGCCTTTCCACTAACCTTCCCGCTTTTCCTCTGCGTTTCATCTTGAACAAGCTACTCAACGGCGAACAAGACGAAGTGAAGTCGACGAAGGCAATGAACTCAGCGAGCAAATTTCAGGCGAAGACAACGAAGACGACGATACGGCAAAGCTTTGATAGTGTATATCACTTCTGCGTTTCGTCTTGAACAAGCTACTCTCCGGCGAAGAAGATGAACTGAAGTCGATGAATTCTACGACTGAACAACGTGCACTGTTAGTTGAGAAAATGTGCACTACTAGGTGCAAAAGGTTGCACTATACAGTTGAAAATTATGCACTACAAGTATTTATGAAAAAATAGTGTGATTTGTGCATTTTTATTTGATTAACCATAAGAATGTGCACTGGTATGCACAAACCTTTGCTCTGTATGGCACAAAAACATGCACTATAGAGCATAAAACTAACCTAAAAGATGGATGATAGCCTAAAGTCTACGACTGAACAATGTGCATTGTTAGTTGAGAAAATGTGCACTACTAGGCACAAAATTTTGCACTATACGGTTGAAAATTATGCACTGCAAGTATTTATGAAAAAATAGTGTGATTTGTGCATTGCTATTTGATTAACCATAAGAATGTGCACTATATGGCACAAACTTTTGCTCTGTATGGCACAAAAACATGCACTACAGAGCATAAAACTAACCTAAAAGATAGATGATAGCCTGAACTCTATGACTGAACAACGTGCACTGTTAGTTGAGAAAATGTGAACTACTAGGCACAAATATTTGCATTATACGGTTGAAAATTATGCACTGCAAGTATTTATGAAAAAATAGTGTGATTTGTGCAATTTTATTTGATTAACCATAAGAATGTGCACTGTATGGCACAAACTTTTGCTCTGTATGGCACAAAAACATGTACTACAGAGCATAAAACTAACCTAAAAGATAGATGATGACTGAACAACGTGCACTATTAGTTGAGAAAATGTGAACTACTAGGCACAAATATTTGCACTATACGGTTGAAAATTATGCACTGCAAGTATTTATGAAAAAATAGTGTGTTTTGTGCAATTTTATTTGATTAACCATAAGAATGTGCACTGGTAGACATAAACTTTTGCTCTGTGTGACACAAAAAAAATGCACTACAGATCATAAAACTAACCTGATAGATGGTTAATAGCATGAACTCTAAGACAGAAAACATGCACTGTTAGTATTACAAATGTGCACTAATAGACACAAAAATGTGCACTACACGAGTGAAAATTATGCACTACAAGTAACTATGGAAAATAATATTAGGTAATTACGATAGTACCCTTAATGATGCGCGTGTTTTAAAATCTGGAAGACAATTTCATACGTTAGATTGAATTAGATCTATGGCAATAATTCCATCTTATTTCTCACCTACGGAACGTAATGTACATGATATATATATATATATAGGAAGTGGTTCATGTACATTACGTTCCGTAGGTGAGAAATAAGATGGAATTATTGCCATAGATCTAATTCAATCTAACGTATGAAATTGTCTTCCAGATTTTAAAACACGCGCATCATTAAGGGTACTATCGTAATTACCTAATATTATTTTCCATAGTATATATATATATATATATGTATATAGGGTCATAATCAGGTGTGCCCGCCCCTTAACGTGCGGTCAGTGCGACCTCACTACTATGTATACAAATATACACCACTCAATGTTAGAAAACGCACCACTCAAATATGCATTATTAGGTACACATCACCGACACACCACTAGGTATGCAAATATACACCACACAGTGTTAGCAAATGCACCATTAGGGGCATGGGAGTTATGGTGCATTATTTGGGTGTGTGGTGTGTTTTAGGGGGCTTTTGTGTATTTTCATTGTGGTGCATTTTATAACATTGAGTGGTGTGAATCGCACCGACCGCACGGGAAGACGCGACCACATTTGAACAGATATATATATATATATAGAGAGAGAGAGGAAGGGGTTTAGGTGAGATAGAAGCCCCAAGTGAGAAGTGAGATAGAATCTCATTCGTAGATCAAAAAAAATTTGCTACCTACGAACTTCAATAGTGTGCACTGGAAGAAGGGAAATTTTGCACTAGAAGGCAAAAAGCACACTAGAGGCACAAAGATGTAAAACAATTATTGAAAAAATTAAATTTAATATAAGATCATCATCACAAATCATAAACGACCATAAATAATAAACTAATAAACAATATTCAACTCAAATTAGTAATTAGTGATCACGATTAATTGATCTTTTAAAAAAAGTTCGTGATCTACAATTAAAAAAGAAATTTATGGAAGGCACAACAATATGCACTGTATGACATAAAAATGTGCACTGGATGAAGGAACAATGTGCACTGTATGACACAACATTGTGCTCTGGTAGAAGGAACAATGTGCACTAGAATAAGGAACAATGTGCATTGTATGGCATAACAATGTGCACTGGAAGAAGGGAAAATGTGCACTATATGGCATAACAATGTGCACTGGAAGAAGGGAAAATGTGCACTATATGGCATAACAATATGCACTGGAAGAAAGAATAATGTGCACTGTATGGCATAACAATATGCATTAGAAGGAGGGAAAATTGCACTGTATGACATAAAAAATGTGCACTGGAAGAAGGAAAAATGTGCATCGGAAGGCAAAAAAAAAATTACTTACTTACACAAAATTACAGTATTGCCACCGCGTTTTTAAAAAAAAAATTCTCCAATTTGTACCCTTGATCTGGACTCAATCTACAGATACAATTTCATCATATTTCTCACCTAAGGCAATGGTTTCACAAGATCCTTTATATATATATATATATATATATATATATATATATATATATATATCCTTCTAGAATTCCACATACTGGTGGAGTGTGTTGGTCCCGGTGGTAACGATGTGAGTCTAAAAGAGGGAGGGCGGGGGGGGGGGGGGTGAATAGACTCACAAGGGGTTTTTGAAAACTTTTTGTCTAAAGAGATAAACGCAGCGGTAAGAATATATCAAGTTTTATCTTCACTTTGCACTTAGGATTTTCTTGTAAAAGACATTAAGTTTGAGTGATATATGCAATGCAATACGTAAAATAAATAAAGAGAGAGAGAGAGGGTTTTTATAGTGGTTCGGCTGTTAACTAAGCCTACTCCACTCTTCTTCACAACACGTGAAGGTTTGCACTATATTCCCCGTTATAGTACAAATTCTGTTACAACAAGCTCCTTTGATCACTAAGCCCGGCAGCCTTGTTGTTGTAGGTTTTTCAACTTCTTCCAAGTTTACTCCGCCTCTTTCTACTTCACTTGTAGAGATGGTTGAAAGATTGTGATGATTCTCCAACTTGAAATTCTTGTGCTTTGCTTCCTTGATCAACTTCTTAATCACACAAGAACTTCTAAAGAGATCTGAATATCACTTGTAAGCTTATGAATATCACACTGAAAGTTTTTCACTTGATAGACAATATTTCGCGTTTTTTCAACCTTATCAAAGTGAGATGGGACAAGGGTATTTATAGGTGAAATTTCAGATCCGTTGGAGGGAAAATGAAATTCAAAACCTATTGTCCAGTGTGTAATATCCAATGGGTAGTGTTTTCTTCTTTTTCAGAATGTCAGTACTTTCTAGCCGTTTGTCCACTTTTGAGCAACGACAATTTGTCTTTTGTCCCTAAAAAGGTGACAATCATTAAATGCTCTTTGGGATCGTTGCATAGGACCCAAAATGACATTCAGTTATACCCATTCTCAAGGCAGTGGATAAGAAAACTTATCAGAGAATGTCTTTGCCTTGCTTCTGTGAGAGAGAATGATTGACCTTATCATTTCTCTTAAACTCCTCGAGTCAATCACACTCTTGATTGCTCGGTCATAAAAGCTTGGCCCTTCCATGTTTCGACCTAAGATCCCAGTCTTCGGTTCTTCAAGTCTTTATTACTTCGCAGCTTCAACTCCTCGCATAGTTCACTCTTCGGTTTAAGTCTTCATGTCTTCGGTATATGAGACTCAAATCCTTAGAGATCAGAAAAATACTAAGGATTCGGTTACCCTGTAAGACTAAGATACAAAGCATAATCTATTCTAAAGTCTTACACAAAAGTTAGGGGTCTCCTCGGACAGTTTGGTATCATCAAAATCAATGACTCGGGGTTCCTAACAATTTCCCCCTTTTTGATGATGCCAACACCCTAAGTTCATTCTATTCGGCTTTCTTTATCCTCAAAAGGATTTTCATTAATTGTGCCAGAATAGTTGAAGTTTTACATTAGAAACGAGGAGCAAAACAAAGCTAGATAACACACACACGCTGATCCCAACCGAAAGAAGACTTTTATTCATAAGGAGTTTCATACATCACTACAAAAAGCAAAACTGACAAAATTAAAGACAGAAAGGAAATTCTTCTTATTTTGAGCTTTCACCAGTCTTCTTCTTCTTCTCTTTTTCCCAAATTTCATGCTCTTTGAGTTGGATCATATCGTTGATTTCTTTCCTTGCTTTCACAGTGTCGAGTCCTTCAATCTTGAAAGCATATTTATGGTGTAGCCTCAGCATCAGATAATTTTGGACTACTTCACCAAGATTTTCTCCCCTTATAACTCCCCAGTCCCACCAAGCTATTAGTTCGGGAGCATTCATTCCATCGGAGAAGCTTTGTTGCATGGCAGTCAAAATTTGAGCAATGCCATTCATTTTGGTTCGTCCTTCAGCTGCTTTGGTTATCTTGTTTGCTTCTTCAAGTTCCTTCATAACTTTCTCAAATATCTTCTGTTCTTCCTGCTGAATTCGGAAGATCTCTTCGTCTTTCTTCTTTTGCTCAAAGATTCTTTCATTATGATTTCTCAAGAAGATCATTCTGTCTATGGGTTTCTTGTTGTTCTAGAAGGGTGGGATGTTGCATTTTTCATATTTCTTTCCAGATCCTTCTTTGTATGGAACATATTCAATCATTTCTCCATTAACTCTTCGAGTCATTTGCTTCGTTTCTTTGCCTTGTTTCTTTTGCCTTTTAGAACTCGGTTCACCACCTGTAGGTTTATTTTGCGTTCTCTTCGGAGATGGTGAAGGAGATGGAGTTTTTCTAAGATTCAGGATGGCTTTTCTTTGTCGTGAAATATCATCATTGTCCTGATCATCATTCCTTAGGACAATTTCCTTTCCTTTGCAAGTGTTCGGAGGCGTTCCTTTCATCTCTTCCCCCTTGTTCCTTTCAGGAGAATATCCACCTTGTTGCTCAGACGATTGATGCAAACTTGCAATTCTTTAAGAGTCCACTCGAACTCACAGACAAGGGAGGCTGTTGCATGTTGATTCCCGGAGACAGTTTCAAGCTTTGAGCAGGATAAGTCAAGACGTTCCTTAATGAAGGCATGCTTCGTAACCAGATCACGCTGTATTTTTGTGATTTCAGTTACCGAGTCCTTCAAGGATCCAAGAGAAATAAGATTCTTAGAGAACGTATTATCGATCTTCTTCTCAAGAGCAGTAAGTCTTTCATCAGTGGTAGACTTAGAGGACTTCTTTTTCTGCCTTCTCACATCCTTCTTGATTTTAGTGATGGACTTGTTAAGAGATTTGAACTGTGTATCTTGAGTCCTCGCTAATCACTGTATGGCATTTAATAGAGAAGTGAAAGCAGAAGAGGTATCAAGGATTACCTCAGAAGAGTCCGAGCTCTTGGATGCGTCAGTAGATGGACCATGACTGTCCCTAGAAGGTGTTTCCATGTTTTCACCTTGAACTAGGACGAGTTCTTGTCCTTCGGCAAGATTTAAGCCATTTGAGTCGTCGATTGGAGAGGATAACTTTTCGGGACTTGCACTTTTAGATGCTTCCAGGTTTCCATCCGAAGTGTAGTCAGGAAAGACTTCTACCTCAACATCAACTAAATTAAGATCTGATGTAATCATTTTTTCATCAAGTAGCAGCAAGCCATCATGATTCGCACCTCGAGATGCTTCCATGGTTTCATCTCGGGCTGAACTAGGACTTAGCAGGATCTGTGCTTCCATGGGTTTGGTGGGAGCAGACCTCGGCTCACCGGTATGGTGCTGATCAGATTCATCACTGGCGCGAGTTATCTGTACTCCTGTGTTTGGAATGTTAATAGCTCGGGAAGAAGGAGCATGACTTCCAGATGGATCATCGTTGTCATCATCATCATCATCCTTCTTATGATGTTGATCACGACATCCTTGATTTGGATTAGAGTCCGAATCCTCAGCATCATCTTCATTTTGTTGACGACTCGTACCAACATCGGGTCTAAGATCTCTTATATCTGTTTGTGCTCGAGAGATGTTGTGGATTTTGGCAATCTGCATATCTTCTATCATAAGGCGTTCCCGAGGAGTTCGGTAGCCAACATTCAAATCCACAGATTTTCCAAACCGAGTAGTTCGTCCTTGTAGTTTTTCAGCAAAAAGTCTTTCAATTTCATCAGGCCGTGTGGCGTCAAAAACATATCGTGTGCCCATCTAATCCATTACCCATTCTTCTTCTTCGGCCATTTCGCTAATTGTACTTGCAATAACTCGAAGACTTGACATCCGCCATTCCTGCCAGTTGTAAATACGTGCAAGTTCTCATCTCAGTATCTCCTCATGAGAAGATTCAGCAATCAATGCTTCGGCAGGAGGTATTTCAACCTCGGATTCCTCATATATCAACTGTTGAGCCAAGGCTGCATCGGCATTAATCTGTTGAGTGACGGAGTTGTTGGTCCCAAGGGGATGGGGTACAAGTCTAGAGGGGGGGGGGGTGAATAGACTTGTATAAGATTTTGCAAATCTTTTCAACCTCTCGTGTGTATTGAACTTAGGATGTTTAGGTTCGATACCTCACGAGGTGAAGACAAAGTTTTATGCGCAGCGGAAATGTTATCCCCTTTTAGTTAGCACGAGTTTGAGTTAGTTCGAGAAGTGCGTTTATATGCAGTGCAATCGAGAGGTTAGCGAGAGATAAAAACAGTAAGTAAATGCAAGAGAGATTTTTAAGTGGTTCGGCCAACCCGCCTACGTCCACTCTTCTTCCAGAAACTCCCTGGAAGGATTGCACTAAAAACTTCCCTTTTTAGTACAATATCGAGCGCTTGAGCTTTGATCACGAAGCCCGCCTCAAGCCTCAGGTTTTTCGCCCCGCTTCTTGTTACTCCACCTCT
The DNA here is from genome assembly GCF_003576645.1 of Ipomoea triloba. Classification (NCBI taxonomy): domain Eukaryota; kingdom Viridiplantae; phylum Streptophyta; class Magnoliopsida; order Solanales; family Convolvulaceae; genus Ipomoea; species Ipomoea triloba. The sequence continues at coordinate 31,739,018 of NC_044918.1, forward strand.
CGAGCACTTGACCTTTGATCACCAAGCCCGCGTCAAGCCTCAGGATCTTCACAAGACAGCTCCCAGGTTACTCCGCCTCTCCAAGGTCTTTCTCCCCGCTTCCAGCTACTCCACCTCTCGAGCACTTGACCTTTGATCACCAAGCCCGCGTCAAGCCTCAGGTTTCTTTCACTCGGACAGCTGCCAGGTTACTCCACCTCTCTTGCTTAATCCAAAGCAAGGTGTTTTTGGTTGTCACAGTTGAATGTAACAGACTCCAATCTGACCACAAGCTATCGTTGAATCAACTTCGATGTAGAGCAGCTTCGGTCACCTTCTGGATGTATAACAGTTTAAGCTTTGTAACTCTCTTGAAACACTAAGATGTGTTTTCTCGCTGTTTTGAATATCAGGATGATATTCCAAGTTAAGCACTTGCACTTGAACGTTTTAGACAGACACTTCTTAAGAATTTCGAACTTCTTTTCCCTTTCACTCACTTTTTTTTTTGTGTCTTTACGTCCTTATATATGAGAGTAGAGGAATAATTCCGTTGGAGGGAAAATTATTCCGTTTGAAATTTGTCTCCCATGCTGATCATGGGTCTTGCATATTTTCAGCATATTTCATGGAGTGGTGATCTTGTAACTTGAACCTCTTTGTCTTGTAGTGAATGTTCCATAGTTCACTTTTCTTGAGTCCATGCTCCACTTTCGTCTTTTGGTAAAAGTTACTCTTTTTATATTCCCATTATTCCTTGTTTGTAGGGAATCAGACCACTTCAGCATTGGTGCACCTTTTGACCGTTTGTGGTGGAAATCTGACGTGTCATCCATTTCCGCCCATTTTGAAATCTTCACGTTCGGCACCTCTTCATTATTCCATCTCCATGATATTCTTCTTCTCCAAACTTTAAGTATGACCGTCATTCAGCTTTGTTGGAGAATTGTTAGTGTATCGAGACCAAGGTTGATATCTTGATTGCTTAATGTCTCGAACTCAAATATCGAGAGGTCTATCTCTCGAACTCTGTTTATGTCTCGAACTGGATAACTGTATCGAGAGGTCCTACCTCTAGAACTCTGCTTATGTCTCGAGACTTAGTTGATGTCTCGCAGACCCTTATTCCTCCAGTGTTGTCCCATGCTTTCTTCTGATCTGTCTATATGATTACAACACACGAGACTTCTAAGATGTTCAAACAAATTTCCCTCAAGCTTAAATATTTTCCGAGTTGAGCTCAAAGTTACCCGGTTGTATTTTCGCTCTTGGTTTACTTGTCGAACTTACAGCGTTTTGCCTATGTATCGAGACTTGGGGATTTCTACTTATCAGTTGGTATCATCAAAACCTATTACATGATGTTCCTAACAATTTCCCCCTTTTTGATGATGCCAACACTTATACTTACTCTATATGGCTGATTTGATAGAAAGAATTAACAAGGATTTTATTTTTCAGCGCATATGGTAAGTTTGACAAAATACTCTACTAAACCATGAATAATATAACTCACGCAACACCCCCAGCAAAAGATATATATGATTATAAAAAGGGAATGTTTACAAAGTAGAGTTTAGTAGACAGGATTGAAAGAAATAAGACCAAGAACAACATAGATATCAATACATTGAAATGAGATGGAGTTTGGACCACGAGAGCTTACTTCTTGTTGGCTTTCCTTTTCTTGTTAATGGCTTCTCGTGTCTTGATGGGGTCTTTCGGATTTACCAGGCTTAAGTATTCATCTGTGACATCTAGATGCATGTAGTTCCTGTAGGCTTCCCCCACGAACTCACCATCAATTACTCCATCTTTCCACCAGGCAATGCATTCTTCTGGAGACATATTGCTGTGTGTAGATATCCCAGTGATTTTCAGAAGCTTGAATATCTCCAGAGTCAGAATTTGTTCAGTGTCTTCTCTGTTCCCAAACTTAAAGTTTGTCATGAGAAGATCTATCTTCCTTTCTTCTTCTGACTGTCGTTCTTGTCTTTTTCTTCTTCTTTCTCTGTCCTCTTCTCTCCTTCTCTCCATTTCCAGTGCACGCTGGACCCTTAGGTTTTCTGCCTGTTTAACATCCTCCACTGCTTTGCTCATGATTCTTGGTATTTTTGGAGGTGGTCCAGCTGGTTCACTTGCTGCCCTTTTCTTGCCCGTTGTATCCCCCTTCTTTTTCTCTTTATTTTCCCCCTTGTTGGCATCATCAGTACGGGAGAGGAGGGTGGACATACCTTCGAAAATAGCTTGAAGTTGGGCAGGGACTTGGTTCGACAGGTCATCGAGTATGGCCTTCATCACATCCTGTCGAAGTTCACTGGAATATTGGAAGGCTCGCAGCTCTGCTCGCATCTCGGCTAATTCAGCCCTCGCACTTGCAGCCTCTGCTCGAGCTACAGCGGCTTCATCAGTGGCTTTCCGTGCTGCATCCTCAGCCCATATCGCCTGTTCGAGAAGTTCGGCATGACGGCCTTGGGATTCACTTGTGCCAGCAGCAGGCATTGCAGCATTGCGGACCACAGCGAGTATTCTTTCGAGCTGAGCCATCTTCTGAGATTGATCAGCCATGAATTGACGCACTTCGCCAATGAAGACTTCTTCGGCCTGTTGATCATAGTCAGAAGTAGGAG
>NC_044918.1:31744186-31744778 GCF_003576645.1 Ipomoea triloba
CCTCTCCAAGGTCTTTCTCCCCGCTTCCAGCTACTCCACCTCTCGAGCACTTGACCTTTGATCACCAAGCCCGCGTCAAGCCTCAGGTTTCTTTCACTCGGACAGCTGCCAGGTTACTCCACCTCTCTTGCTTAATCCAAAGCAAGGTGTTTTTGGTTGTCACAGTTGAATGTAACAGGCTCCAATCTGACCACAAGCTATCGTTGAATCAACTTCGATGTAGAGCAGCTTCGGTCACCTTCTGGATGTATAACAGTTTAAGCTTTGTAACTCTCTTGAAACACTAAGATGTGTTTTCTCGCTGTTTTGAATATCAGGATGATATTCCAAGTTAAGCACTTGCACTTGAACGTTTTAGACAGACACTTCTTAAGAATTTCGAACTTGTTTTCCCCGAACTTTTTAACTCCTTCACTTTTTTTTTTCTGTGTCTTTACGTCCTTATATATGAGAGTAGAGGAATAATTCCGTTGGAGGGAAAATTATTCCGTTTGAAATTTGTCTCCCATGCTGATCATGGGTCTTGCGTATTTTCAGCATATTTCATGGAGTGGTGATCTTGTAACTTGAACCTCTTTGTCTTGTAGTGAAT
>NC_044918.1:31745816-31747117 GCF_003576645.1 Ipomoea triloba
AACCATGAGACAAGTCTTCCACCTAGAAACTGACATGTCCCTGATGTGCTTTTTCGATCTATCTTACAGCCGGCAAAGTCCGCATCTGAATAACCCATAAGTTCGAAAGATCCACCTCTCGAATACCAAAGTCCAACACTTTGCGTACCTTTGAGATATCTAAGAATCTTTTTAGATGCATTTAAGTGACTTTCCTTAGGACTTGCCTGAAACCTAGCACATACACCTACTGCAAAGGATATATCTGGTCTACTAGCAGTTAAATAGAGAAGAGATCCGATGATACCTCGATAAGTAGTCTGATCGACCTCTCGACCTTCACTGTCGACATCGATACGTAGAGAGGTTCCCATGGGTACTTTGACTGAGGATTTCCCTTCTATATTGTATTTTCTGAGCAGATCCTTGGTGTATTTCTCCTGATTGATGAAGATGCCTTCCTTAAGCTGTCTCACTTGTAATCCAAGGAAGTAGTTTAGTTCTCCCATCATGCTCATCTCGAACTTCCCTTTCATCAATCTTGAGAACTTTTCGCACAAGTTTGGATTGGTGCTTCCAAAAATGATATCGTCCACATAGATTTGCACCAGTAAGATGTGATCCCCGTCCTTAATTCTAAACAATGTTTTGTCCACTAGGCCTTTGGTGAACCCACACTGAATTAGAAAAGAGGATAAGGTATCATACCAAGCTCTCGGAGCTTGTTTTAAGCCGTAAAGTGCCTTCTTTAATTTGTATACTTTGTCAGCTCCTACGTCCTTCAAGAAACCCGGAGGTTGTTCAACGTACACCTATTCTTCGAGAAGTCCGTTCAGAAAAGCGCTCTTGACATCCATTTGATATAACTTAAAGTCTTTGAAGGCGGCATATGCGAGAAAGATGCGTATGGCTTCGAGACGTGCCACTGGAGCGAAGGTTTCATCAAAATCTATTCCTTCCTCCTGACAGTAGCCTTTGGCAACAAGTCTGGCCTTGTTCCTAACAATAACTCCATCCTCATTCATCTTGTTTCTGAAAACCCACTTTGTACCAATGACATTCTGATGATGAGGTCTCGGAACTAGTTCCCAAACTTCGTTCCGCTCAAACTGATGAAGTTCCTCTTGCATGGCTTGCACCCAATCTGGATCACATAGAGCCTCATCTATTATCTTAGGCTCTATTTGAGATAGAAAACAAGCAAACATGCTTTCTCTGTATGCTGATCTGGTTCGAACTCTGTCACGTACATCTCCAATCACTTGATCAGCAGGGTGACTTCTCAGCCATCTTAGGTCGGGTTGTGGCTCCTCAGTTGATAC
>NC_044918.1:31747402-31747652 GCF_003576645.1 Ipomoea triloba
CATTCCACAACTCATATGGAGTCTTTCCAACTCCTTTTACGATCAAGGACCGATTTTGGGTGTAGCACGCTGTGTTGATTGCTTCTGCCCAAAATCCTTGTGATATGTTGGCTTGCGAGAGCATGGTTTTTGCAGCTTCCTTGAGAGTTCTGTTCCTTCTTTCAGCAATCCCGTTTTGTTGAGGCGTTCGAGCAGCTGACAGTTGATGATGAATCCCATTCTCGTTGCAGTAGCTCTCGATTACTTGATT